>NC_092224.1:83428649-83491149 GCF_036320965.1 Panulirus ornatus
TCAAGGGTCGTACATTCGTGTTCAAGGGTCGTATATTCGTGTTCAAGGGTCGTACATTCATGCTTCAAGGGTCGTACATTCGTGTTCAAGGGTCGTATATTTGTTCAAGGGTCGTACATTCGTGCTCAAGGGTCGTATATTCGTGTTCAAGGGTCGTATATTCGTGCTCAAGGGTCGTACATTCGTGTTCAAGGGTCGTACATTCATGTTCAAGGGTCACCCCGCCGCCATACTCGAGAGTTGTATCATTGTGCTCAGGGGTCGTACCGTCGCACTCATGGGTAGCTCCGTCGTAGTCAGAGGTCGTACCATCGTACTCAAGGGTCGTTCTTAAGGGGACTCACAGCTACACTTTAAAAACAAATAAATAAATAAAACAAATAAAAAACAACAAAAGAATTTTAGAAAGAGATATAATCACACATAAATGTAATTTAGAATGTAACAAAAGCAGAACACAGAGAAGCCAAAAACATGTAAAACTGACCTAAAACCAAAAACAAAAGCACCACGGAAAACTGATTCACACCAAAACAAAGGCAACAAAAACAATGACCGGGGGAAGTGAAAAGGCACAAGAAAATGATTTTAGACCAAAACAGAAGCTCAAAAAACATCCACACACACACACACACACACACACACACACACACACACACACACACACACACACATCCACACACCACCTACACACACACATACACGCACACAAACCCACACATCCACACACCACCTCTCCACACACACACACACGCAGGCAAGCGCGCCTAATTGAAGATATTTACCCAAGGAGACAGCGCTGGGATAAGTGCGCTTTTTTTCCCTCCCTCCCTGAGAATAAAACCTTTAGTGAAGACGGCGACGGAAGAATTAAGATGCGCTCCAGCGTGGCTGAATATCCCGCGGTATGAAGCATAAATATGAGGTGGGACGCCTCCGGTTGATGCACATGATAAAGGTGTCCCGTCTCCTCCTGTGGCTCAGGATCTGACTTGAGGTTTGCGTTCGCCAAGGGAAATATTCTTATAAGGGAATGAGTAACTTGAAGTTTGCAGTCGCCAATAAGATCATCGTGGCTAGACTGGATAAACTTAAAGTTAGTGTTTGCTGATGAAATAATACTTGTCGTGGGGAAAAGGAATAACTTGAAGGATGTGCTCGCTGACAACGTAATCGTGTTGAGGCTCAGGAAATAACTTAAACTTTGTGTACAATGATAAGGTGATTCCGCTGTAGCTCAGGATAAATTTGAGATATGTGTCCGGAGTGATCGTACTGTGGCTAAGGAAAAATGAAAGGAAGTTTGTGGGTTCTGAGATGATATAATCGTATTGTGGCTTAGAATTAGGTTCCCTTACGGAAGCTTGAAGATACCTATCTATAGATTCGTCTAGTGCAGTGGTTCTCAAAGGGGTAGTTAACCCAGGGGTCGGTGGACCCGTGCAGGGGGTTGTGAAATGTTTAGGGGTCAACAGTCGGGTCAATAAAATTCTATGGATCGAAAACTTTAACTTGAAAACATTAAGTAGTTAATCGTATTTAAAATAAAGGAGAAGAGAGTAAGTTTTTATTCTTCATATAATAAGATGAAAAAGTTTGACCTAATGATTATTTCATTAGGTTAATCCATCTCATTAAGGATGTAAATCTCTTCAGTTCAAAGTTATTCACTAGTTAGTTTTCTTTTCACCTGTTCATCCATTTTTTTTTATATTATTACCGCCATTATGGAATACTATTATATTAGGAGACACTTCTTCTCTCTCTCTCTCTCTCTCTCTCTCTCTCTCTCTCTCTCTCTCTCTCTCTCTCTCTCTGAATCTTCATCACATATTTTTACACAAGCCGTAAATAAGCACTGCCTACTCGAAATCATATCTGACGCGCTGGAGTGAAAACTAATTCTGTCAAAAATGTTATATAATAATACGACAGAGGATCACACACAGAAAGGGTCCATGTCTTAATTAAATTTGTTTCTGCGAAGAAAATATCTTTAATGATCTACATCAAATAAATTAATATGGGGGGGGCCCACCGCCCCCACCTGTTGCAATTATAGATGAATGATGTCATCAAAGGAATGTAGACTTATTTTACTGTAAGCGAGGACATATTTGATATATATATATATATATATATATATATATATATATATATATATATATATATATATATATATATATATTTTTTTTTTTTCTTTCATACTATTCGCCATTTCCCGCATTAGCAAGGTAGCGTTAGGAACAGAGGACTGGGCCTTTGAGGGAATATCCTCACTTGGCATATATATATATATATATATATATATATATATATACTTTATCGCCGTTTTCCCAGTTAGCGCCAGAAACAGTCGAAGAGTCACTTAAACAGTTTGAAACTCCACATTTTGGCCATATTTTTTAAGGCCATCAGTGGCCACTTGAAGAGCTTGAGACTCCAAAAAATTTTTGGTCCTTCCTGAGGCCACCAGTGGCCACCCAGTCCTTAAGAGATTACACCTAGTCCACCGGACGCACTCAGATCAGTCAACGTTGCCGCCTCAGGTTATGGTGAAGGTGCTCCAGGATCACGGGTCGGATCCAAGGGTCCAATAACCTGCCTTAAGGCGCAACATACTCTACCCTTCAGGTTTCAAGGCTGCTCAACCTTCGTGTCATTCATCCACACCAGAAGGAAGGAACAGCAGAAATCAATTTTTTTTTTCCTCGAGTCAGCCACAAAACGCCATTTGAAAGCCAACAAAGACCATCTAGATATCAGATTATAAGTGAAGTACCTCAGGGTCAAAGGAGGGAGGATCTAGGGATGGTGGAGACTGGCCTTGAAGGACAACAAAGGCCACCTCTCTGGGTTCAGAGTTCCTACACCGTCCTGGCGCTGATCCAAACCGCAGGTTAACCCAGACACAGGCTTTCCTCCAGTCATCCTTGAAGGCCATGTGAAAGCTAAGTCCATTTCGATATGAAAACCTTTTGTTGCTAAGAAGATACTTTACCCGCGCAGCGCCAAGTAAGCGAACGAGTAATTAGTTCTATCCATCACCTCTGCATATACAATCGATGAAGAATCTTCTATGCCTTAAGGGTAAGACCATGCTTCGAGGGTCTGATGACGGAGAGTTAAAGGTGAGTGAAAATCTTGAGTTATGAAGCACGAAAAGAAATAGACCAAATCGACGTACAAGAAACAAAGACTTCCCTTAAGACCTTGGCCTCAAGATTCTTGAAGAAGGTCAGACGGCCAATCAACACTTCTCAAGTTGCAACCAGAAGGTAAGGTACCAGGGAAGACAGGGGGGGGGGAATTAACACATGTCATCTTCCTATATGAGGAAGAAGATAAGAAATATGCTTTGAATCATACCTTGTAACCAGTTATTATGTCTCGCGTGGATGTTGCCTCCATAGATAAGCCTCATTTTCCCGAGTTCACTGTTGACATGCTTCGTAGTTACCTTGAGTACAGTCTTAAGAATGAAGGAAGCATCGGTGCAATGATGATGATAAGGAAACTTATGGGGTAAAGTTGTAAGACTGAGGGAGGTACGAGAATATTGAAGTTATGGGTATATTTGGTAAGAATGAGGGAGGTAGTTGGACCATGATGAAAATGAGGAAAGTCATGGTTACAGTGGTGAGAAAGGCACGATTACTATGGGAAAAATGAGGGATATCATGGGTAACTATGACTATAGATTATTATCATAAGTATAGATTATTATCATCTTCAAGTGTTCTACAATGTTCTCTCTGTTCAGGAGAGTCTTCATCACCATGAACTGACCACTGAAGACCTGAGCTGTGTGGGGAAACTCTTCACTTCTGTATTAAATGAACGTCTCAATGAGTACTGTAATGCAATGCATATCGTTAATGAAAACACAAGCTGGATGTAGACATGAATACTCCACAGTAGATCGTATGTATCTGCGTAGATGTACAATCAATGTTTTGCCCTGAAAAGGAGATATCTTTGTTTGCTTGAAGACTACAAGAAAGCATTTGGCGAGAAGGTTTATGGTATAAGTTGGTAAAGGAGAATGTTAAACGGCAAGATACCGCATGGGATCAGAAATCTGTATGGTGATCATCAGATCCTGTATAAGGCTGAACTAACAGATATCTGATATATGTAACATGGTGGGGTGAGGCAGGGTGTAAACTTGTCACTCTTTGCATTCTATTTTCAATGCTATTGAAGAGAAATTATTTCATTACCATTGCCATTATATAGATTTGCATATATATATATATATATATATATATATATATATATATATATATATATACACTTCATTGTTTATAATTCCCACAGGGAAACGTGGACATCTTTGAAGAGATAAGCTCTTTGTTCAAGACGTTACTCCCAGTGATGCAGCCTCGTCAAAGGTGGTTTATCATTCAGATACAAAGCTAAACGATCATAGGAGACGAAGCCTTTATCAATGACTCTTATCTTGGCGGCCGGTCATGAATATGGCTAACAATTTTCTAAATGTTTTTCTGTGTTAAAAATACATTGTTGATGTCTACTGCCCCTGTTACTGTCCGGGAGAGTTTGGGTGGTCGGGCCAAGCCATCCAGGATGTGTTTTGTGTGTGTGTGTGTGTGTGAGAGGTTTCTGTGTAGTGATGTAGTATGAGTAAGTGGGTCACGAGCCATGTTGTGGGGGTGAGAGTGGGATATTTTGCTTGATACTGTTGTGGCTCCATTTTTTTTTTCCAGTGAGTTTGGATACGGAAAAGAGAAGAGATATTGGGAGGTAAGAGGAGGGGAATTTGGGTGGTTTGAAGTGTTATAGGACTGGTATTATATTGGCAGGTTTTCGAATGTTATATATATATATATATATATATATATATATATATATATATATATATATATATATATATATATATTGAGAAAACACGCTGTCGTGAAAAAAGTATGAAAGTTAAAAGGACAGTTTACGGACAAGTGATATATTTTCACATCCAGTACAGTTACGGCTTTCCACAAGTCCTTCTCAAATGGAATGACCCACTGAGAAAGCTTGTGTAAATCCAAAAATGTATTGGATTTGAAAATATATCATCAAGTCTCCTTAAAGTGTGGTTTTAACCTTCATATATATATATATATATATATATATATATATATATATATATATATATATATATATATATATATATTCTAACATTTGAATGAAAAAGCTAGAGGGGCTGACTGCAGCCAACCGAACTAAAAATACTCACATAGATATTTTGAGACTAGGGGGGGGAAAAAACATTTTGTTGTGGGTATTGAAAAGAAACGGCGTGCCACCAATACAGCGTAAAATTTTATTACATATGTACACACAGACAGAGAGACAAAAAATAGTAGATTTTGACGATTTCGAGTGTTTGTGGCATTTTCTGATATATCGCTTTTCTTTAGGGAAATTTTTAAGTGCCCTCATCATCATCATCATTATCAAGATCATCATCATGGTATTATTCTCTCATTTACTTTCTCCTCATCTTCTAGTTTTTTTACTTCTTTTTTCATCATTATTATCATCATCATTATTTTCTTTTTCTTCATCATCATCATCATCATCATCATCATCTTCTTCATCTTCTTCATCCTCCTCTTCTCTCTCTCTCTGTATCTCTACCTTCTGTTCTTTTTTATTTCAAATTTTCCAAACTTCTTTTCCTTCGTGCTGTTTTTCCGCCGTTTCTCTCGTTGGGAAGTAGCGCCATGAACAGACCAAGAATGCAGCAGCCAGAGCCTTCGAATGACGATCAGAAACGCCCCTGACTCGGGGCTCCTCCTCCATCAACTCCCAACTTTAGAAATTGAAAGAGGAGTAGAAGAGAAGGGGTTTCCGGCAACATTCCCTTAGTTAGAGAGAGAGAGAGAGAGAGAGAGAGAGAGAGAGAGAGAGAGAGAGAGAGAGAGAGAGAGAGAGAGAGAGAGGAGAGACAGTCGTGTCCCAAACGTCTCCCCACTAACTCTGGGGAGAGATAATTCCCTCCCTTTTGTGAACTATTTCACCCACCAATGGACCAACTTCCCTCGTACTTTAATGCCGGTGTTCGTAAGGAGGAACATCTTCTGTGATGGTTCACATCCACCAAACTACCACTGAGCTGGACCTTAATAACACCCCCCCCCCCCACCACCCACCCACCCTGACTTGGTATGCAGTTGGCTCGTTTGCCGAACTCAGTGACGTCCTGAGGCAATATAGTAATTAGCTCTGGTGAAAGGCTCCCCCCGGTGGTGTATATTAGGCTCCTGAGACCTAATTATACCGCACGACCTTATCATGTTCCAGTAAAGGAAAGAGAAATGCATATATGTGTTTTGTGTTGGGGGAATGGGTGAGAAGTTATATATATATATATATATATATATATATATATATATATATATATATATATATATATATATATATATATATTCCACGCGATTTGTGGCCTTTTAATCTAATATATTCACTCTCTCTCTCTCTCTCTCTCTCTCTCTCTCTCTCTCTCTCTCTCTCTCTCTCTCTCTCTCTCTCTCTCTCAAATATTTGCAGCGACGTACCTTAGGGAATGCTCTGTGGTAGAAACTCCTTTCATTTTTTTCTTTTTTCTTTTTCTTTTTTTTTTTTTTGACTAGCGTATTCATGAAAGTTTTTATTTCTTTTGACTTTTAATCAACGGGAGATCTGCAGCATCACTCTAGATTACCCCGTACCGTCTGGCTTACAATAATTATATCAACAGAAACATACTGGCAAAAAAAGAAAAAAGAAATAATTATAATTTTTGATAAAAAGAAGTTCAAAAGATGGGGCGCCCCCCCACGAGTGTAGAACTCCCTCCTCCCAGTACACTTCAAATAGGTAATTACACACACACACACACATGCATACACAATACTCACTTAACCTGTTGAATATATATTACATTAACGACCTAATCACTCGAATCTCATCATCCTCCAGGGACTAGCTGTGACCGTGATAGACGCCTGTCATTGCACTGCGATACTCATACTCCTTCGTTACCACCCAGCCTCGTTCATCGGTAACAAGTAATTATAGAATCGGTAATAAAAGCTGGAATAGAGGTGAGGTAACTTGATGGGTCAGACTGGACAAAGCGACGCGAACAAGTGACACATCTCATTATCTTCCATAATGAGGAAAATATGAGGGAGCAAGTCTTGGCTTAATGAGAAAGATGGGATCATGAGGGGTTTTTTACTTTTTTCTTTTTTTTTTTCTTTTTTTTCCCGGCAAAAATTGTATAATTCTCGGAAGCGGATTGGCCAGAGGGAGTGAGCAGTGTCAATATTTGTATCCTTCTTTTTTATGTGTTTTATACTGGCTGGTGGGTCGTTGTGGGAGGGATGGAACGAGGCCATTGTGCTGGTGCTTGTGGCGGCCTCTGTCTCTCTGTCTGTCTATCTGTCTGTTGGTGTGACGGCTCAGCTCTGTCTGCTCTACTGTCCTCTGTGTGTGTGTGTGTGTGTGTGTGTGTGTGTGTGTGTGTGTGTGTGTGTGTGTGTGTGTGCTTGCCTTTTCCTATCCCTCTATCAATGTTTGTCTGCATGCTCCCTGTCTCTCCTTCTTTCTTACTTTATCTCTTCTATCTCTTCCTCCCCCTTTTATCTGTCTGTATGTACGTCTGTCCGTATCTCTACTTCGGCTTTTCTGTCTCTGTCTGTCTATCTCCCTTCGACAAGCCAGAGGACTTAAGTCCGCCAGGGTGTGCGTCATCTGTGTCCAAACAGCTGAGGTGATGGCCCCACCCCACAGCCACGGTCAGAGGAAACAGTCAGACAATGAGACGAGTCTAATCTGGTCCTTCCTGTATGCCATCGTAGTACGTGTATCCAATCAGCTTAATCTGTGATAGTTGCCAGCAGATCTGGGCTTTTAGTCTCTTGTGTATTATCTTATCAAGAAATCCATACCTAGCTCCACCTCATTCCCTTCCTTTTTTTTTCTTCTTCTTTTATGGATCCTTCCGCTTTGTGGCTGCTCTTTACACGGAGGTAGGGTAAGGTTGGCTCCTTCAGGGGGTCCGAGGTGACTCTTTACTGTTTCCTTTGGCTGGCTGTGAGTCACCGCTCGTGTTGTTGCTATATGTAGGTGGAGTCCGATAATGCCTATATATATATATATATATATATATATATATATATATATATATATATATATATATATATATATAGTCTTTATTCATGTCTGTTTTCTTTTTCTCCATTTCGCCCAGAGAATTTGGTCAAAATATCTATTATCTACTATTCTTTCTCCTTACAACTTTTTGCTCACAATCAGTCAAAAAATATCTGCATACCTCCCCGTTCCTTTAGACGCCCTCCCCCATACCTTATAATGGACGCTACCGTATCTCACAGTAGGTCAGCTGGAGCACCTCACTGACGAATCATCACGGCTGAAAGGGCAATTTCTAGGCGAGACGAGCAATCTCCCACTGTCAGGCAGTTAATGGGAGAATTCTTCTTAATTCTCCCAACTCGGGCGAGACTTTTAATCGCCTTAACTTGGGGAAAGCGGACGCAATCCGTCCACCTCTTAAGTTTCACCCTAATTAAAAACTCCCGCGCTAAAATTTGCTTGTGGAAGTTGGGAAGGCTCGCGATACATGGCAAGGATGGCTCTCGTGTGGTGTTGGATTCCAAAAGAGCTGGGCAAGTGATCCTTATTTTTTTTTTTTTTCTTTCTTCCGTTATGGTTCGCGGTCACTTTAATTCTTTGTCTCTCTGTTTGTTTATAGCTTCTCTCTTTCCCTGACCCACTTCTTTGTCTCTTTCTCTACCTGTCCTTCTGTTTGAATAAAGTTAGTGGAAACGACTCATAAAAGGAGAGACAGAAATAAGATTAATATACTTATGAAGTCCGTCATATTTATAATAATTTTCAGAAAGGTTGTAGGATCAGGAGTAGATAAAAGCAAGCGAAGCTATGAAAGCCGGAATTGAAAAAAAACAAAGTCTTTAAAAGAAGTCTCGAGGAATTTTTGTAAATGCTTGAAAATCAAAACTTGTGTAAAAGGACACTGTAGGACGCAGGTATGGAAAAGATGGTCCAATATTTGAAACGTTTCAGCCTAGGTTTATGAGGAATGTTAGTAAAGTGCTAAACAGGTCAGAGAAGGGAAGAGTAATTCGTAAGTTTCATTCGAGAAAACCGCCATCCCACCAAGAATGAGAGGCTTTTCGAAAGTTCACAAACTAGATATACCAATGAGGCCCACCATTTGATAAACGATTGTCGGAATGGTTTTCAACGTAATCGCTCATGCCTGTCAAATTAGCTTGTTTTCTTTTGCGATGTGATGAAAAGTAAAGCAACTGATGTCATCAATTCAGTTTTCAAAAAGAAAAGGAAAATCGAAAGTTCCACGTCAAAGTTTCATTGAAAATTCTAAATGACATAGTATAGATGAGGTTGTACTTCACTGGTTTAGGAAATTGGTTAACTGGCCTTAGACAAAGAGCAGTGATTTATGGTGAAGCGTCCCAGTGATAAGACGCAACATGTGGTGTACCGCAAGGGTCAGTCTTGGGACCGGTTTTCTTTCTCATATTAATGGATAATGTTGATAATGGGCTACATTGTAAGATAACGACATTCGCCAACGATACTGTAAGATAACGAAATTCGCCAACGATACTAAGTCTAGACAAGAAAAAATCTACGGCAGAAATTGAACGAATGCACCTTCAGATGGACATATACAAACTGATGGACTGGCCTCACAGGTGGGAAATGAATTTCGATATGGATGAATATAATCTAATATATTGGTAGTAAAAAAGGGAAGGCTAACTACAGCATGAGTTGAGATGCAGTTAAGCAACAAGAGTGCACAGGAAACGAAAAGAAATAAACATGCTGCTGTCCAATACTCTTCAAATCATCCTACGAAAGTTAAGAAATCAGAATTTATATCCATGTACCTTAGAGCTTACAAAATGTATAAAATAAAGAGCTGAATGATATGGTAAACATAGGTTGACAGCTTCAATATCCAATGCATATTTTGAATAAATGACCTGAACATGGCAAGGAAGAAATGTTGCACTGTTCCACATTTTAGACTAGAAGATCATAAAGATATGAACTTACTTCCTCTTGAAAATTACAGTTTTATTTATATTATGCCAATTCAAAAAGAATATATAAAAAACTTGAGTATCTGGTAGCTTTTTCTTACAATCATGCCATTAAAACAAACCTAATGGAGAACAGCCCTAAAGATATGCCTGGATTTGTATACAAGATTAAATGTGAAAAGTATTACATAGGTCAGACAGGTAGAAGCTTAAAGAATTGAGTTATCCAGCATAAAGTTAAAGAGTGGTCAAGAAAATTGTGCCTTACTTCAACATAATGTTAAGGAGGACCAGCAAACTGAGTGGAACAGTGACTGTCATATTGCTAAAGTTTGGTTTCCTTTGTGATTAAGATGAGAAAATCTTGTTTAATTTCTGAAACATATGATTGAAACATGATTATATCACTTAGCCACTTTCACCATGATCCATTAATATCAGATTTGATTTGTGAAGGTTCTTTTTTTTTTTTTTCCAGGTGAGCTGGTATGACCTGACGTGTCAATTATGTGTGTAAAAGATTCCTGTCCAGTTGACCAGTTATGACCTGACTGTCAGTCACGTTAAATCAACCCCAGAGTGACCTGAGTTTCTCCTGTTTATATTATTTGTTACCTTAACTTTCGGTCAGTCGGTTGAAGATGTGATAAAAGAAAAATCTTGTTATTACACTTTCATTTATTCTGTGGTTTATCTGCATATATCTATACCCATCTGTCTATCTATCTATCTATCTATATATCTATCCTTCAATCTATCTATCTATCTATCGAATCCTAATCTGATAATAGGAATATTTAGAAACACTATCTATTGAGCCATTCTTTCTATACTACAATATACTTAGTCATGTTAACCCATACAAACAAGTTTTGATTCTCTGACGATGTCTGTTACTTCCCCACATTATCTTCTCCAAGACCCACACATTTCTCCCGGAATTCTAGGAAAACCTGAAATGCAGAACGGTAAAAAAAAAAAAAAGAAAAAAAATACTGCTTGTCCTCGAATCTCAGCCAAGATTTTACATCTGATTGAACTTTAGAAACGTCTGGGAAGAATCATCCACGTAGGCACTTCCTCAGAGATCTGGATAGATTTGAATTTCGTCGAGTTAGACGTGGACCGTGTGGCAGGCAGGCTGGAAGACGTTCCACCACAGCAGGCAGACCTCAGCGGCGTCTGTGTGGTGGTGGTGCGTGCGTTCGGGAGGGGGCTAAGGGAGGGAGGGTTGTGTGGGTTAGGATGATCCTGGTGTTTTGAGAGATATGACCAAAGGGACTTTAGGTGGGTCGTCTTCTTGAAGTGGGGGGGATCTCTTTTTTTTTTTAATACCATGCGGAACCACACGACTGTCTGCCTAGCGATCGCTGTTCACCGTCTTGTAAGGAAAATTCGAAGCACCAGTTCCTTTTAGGTCCTTGAAACACGGTAGAGGTTGGGCTTCATATAGCGCCCCCGTTTCCCCTTCACTGTGGGTGGAGACGAATTGCTTTCCCCTCATGGCGGCTGAAAACCTCTTGGTCCTCGTCCCAGTCCAATTATTAGCAATTTGGGTCTAGTTCCTGAAGGCGAACCTGTTTTCCAATCCGGCGGAGGAAGACATGGTCATTCCATTCGGTTTCAGGGAAGCTCGTAGATACACCAGTTCTTTTCCCCGTCTCCTCCTCGCGTTGGATGACAGTTTGGTAAACCATCCCCGGGAAACTTTGTCTTGGTAGTGTCAGTTGATCAATCATCTCTCTTCCCAAGTCTTGGGTAGAGTCGAGGTTTCCCAAGAATTAAGGGGGGGGGGGATATATTCTCTTACAATCTATCATGTTGCTATGCTCGTCTGTCGACCTCTTACTGAAAGAATTGCTGTGGTGTTTAGTGTTGTCGAAGACAACAGCCGTCAAGAAGATCAAATTGTTCGTCTCTGTTACCTTATATATTTCCTGTCCTATGGTTAACACTAGAGAGCTCAGGGTGCTGGAGAATAGCCTTCAAACGTGCCTTCCTTGTCTTCGGAAACACTAGACACCACAAAGCACATTGACTTGGCTTTTTTCTTTTTTTTTTTTTTTGCATATCAACTTGGCTTGTTTCCTTTTTGTTTGCATATTTACTTGGCTTGTTTTCTTTTTGTTAGCATAGTGACCTATTTTGCTCGTTTGCATATTGACATTTTTATTTTTGCATATTAACTCGACTTGTTTTCATTTCTGTTTGCATATTAACTTGACTTGTTTATATTTTTGTTTGCATATCAAGTCGACTCTATCTTATCTTCAATCATAGATTAGTCCCAGTTGACTGTCGAGTGATTTGTGAGTTTCGACTTTCGACACGTCGACGGGTTTCGACTATTGAAAGGTCTACGGGTATCAGGTGTTGACGGGGTTAAGAATATCGCTTGTTAACAAGTCTAAGGGTAACGACTGTTGACCGTTCTGTATGTTCTCACCATCGACATGTCTGAGTAGGGTGGATGATTTGAGTCTCGACAGGTCTGCCGGTTTGGAAAATCGACAGCTTTGCGCGTTTCGACTGTCAACAGGTCTGTATGTTTCCTATCACCATCTGTACATTTACCATGCTAGCGTCTACTTCTGTTCCACTACATTTCGCTGAGTATCTTATGATATGGAAAGACTCATACACGTAGGAATCACTAGTGAACTCAAGCCAACTGATGTTGTAATGCAATGGACGAAAGGAGATTTGAGTGGGCACTAAACTCTCTCTCGAAACGGAAGACTCATTTGGGAACTGAAATTCACTCAAAATGGCTATTCTCAAGCATGCGCTGATATTGCTGGGCAGAAAGAGACTTGAATGGGAACTGAAACCATTTTAAAACTGAAGACTCGAGGGGGCACTGAAACTATCTCGAGGCAGACGACTCGACCGGGCACTGAGAGTGTTTCGAAACAGAGGACTCGAATGGGCACTGAAACTGTCTTTTTAAAAAATGATTCGAATGGGAACTGAAACAATCTCAAAGCACAAGATTCTTGTGAAGGGAATAATGAGACTTGGAAATAAGTCCTGGGGTGGGGTGGGGGTTTGCGAAGGACTTCATCATATGAGTCAACTCTAGGAGCGTGTTCGGATAACAAACAAGTCGCATTTAGAAACTAATTCTTCCTTAACCGTAGAGTCGATATGATCCAACTTTGGCAGGCATACTGCTACTCCTGGAAGGAGGTCTCCGCTCCCAGAAATCATATTGCAAGGAGGAGAACACCAGAGATGTGTCCTCTGTCCTCCGTCCTCTGTTCACAGATTGCGTCCAGACATCTAGTGCCACTAAGCGTCTGCGGGAAGTATCGACCGCTGGTACATCCCCGGCGTGAGACGAGCCACAGTGCACTTCCCGTGTCATAATAAGTCTGGTGGACGCTTTATGTGTTGTCGTCCCGTCTTCGCCACGGCCATCTGCCTGAGTGACTCCCGGCAGCCGTGTACGAGCGAGGAAAGTTGCTAGTCTGAGTCTCGACAAGATGGGGCTTTGAGAAGTATGTATGGAGCTGATAAGATGGAAGTGTGACAGGTTTTTGTCATAAGCGTAACAGGAGGGGAGGAGCTGGGCAAGGTGTGCCTTACGTATGATGTGAAGAACTTGATGAATATAGTCTCATTCATGTACATGAATGTAATCCATGTACGCCTGGTAAAAGAATGTATCGGTGCTCAATATGTGTTGAACATTATGACCCACAGTCGAAGGCATACTGAGAAATTTGTGGTGGTAGCCCTGATGTCAGGTGGGATTCCATATGGTCTGCTAACTCTACAAATCCTGTCAGCTGTTTTAGGGAATGAACAATATATATAATGTTATATATGCGCACCGAGACTTTCAGTTGCAGCACCTGTCTGGGCATGTGGCCGAACTCACCACAATGCTACTTTTGTGTCGGGGAGCTCCAAGCTGGCGGGGAATGTGACGTACGCACGCCGTCGTAGTCCTGACTATGGAGGGCGACACCAGCCCCGTCTGTTGTCCAGTGTTGACCATTGAAGTAAGAAGCCCGTATGGTAGGTAGGTAAGCAAGCTTTAAAACAAACCTAGAAGTGATGAAAGCTTCCAAGGCAGCTGGGGAGTAAAGCAAGACATGACGAGCTGGTCATGAAGCAAACCTGACGCCAAGTATGGAAGTGAACCAAACCTTGACGACAGCAGCCCGAGGGGTGAGAGAATACCTGAATCTGTTCTGGAGATGAGACGAACCGTGAAGTGATTCCGGAAGTAGGCCGGACCCTGATCCTATTCTGGGAGTGAGACAGGCCTAGGAGCCATTCTTAAAGCGAAGCAGATCTTGAAGCCATTCTGGATGTGAGAGTGAGGTTGGAGCCATTCTGGATGTGAGAGTGAAGATGAAGCCATTCTGGATGTGAGAGTGAAGATGAAGCCATTCTGGATGTGAGAGTGAAGATGAAGCCATTCTGGATGTGAGAGTGAAGATGAAGCCATTCTGGATGTGAGAGACACCTTAAAGCCATTCTAGAAGTGAAAGAGACCTTAAGACAATTCTGGGGGTGAGAGAGACCTTGAAATCAAAGTTGAAGTGAGAGAAACTTAAAGCCGTTCTGGAAGTGCAAGAGACCTTGAAGCTATTTTGGTAGGGATAAAGACCTTGAACCCACTCTGGCAGTGGAAAAGACCCTAAAGCCGTCTGGAAGTTAGAAAAAGATGTAAGCTATTCTGGCACTGAGAGAGTCCTTGAAACCATTTTGGTTATGAAACAGACCGTGAAGACATTCTGAAGGTGAAGAAGACATTAAAATCACTCTGGAAATGAGGTAGACATTGAAGCCATCCTGGAAATGAAGCAGACACCCGAGGTGAATCTGGAAGTGAGGCAAACGCTGAGGCCAGCCTAAAAGTGAAAGAGGGGGAAATGAAGGCGCCGTGAATGTCAGCCTGCAGGGGGGAAGGGGTAAGTCTCGGGTCCATCCCGGAAGTAAAGCCGAACTTGAATTCCTCCTGGAGGCGACGCTGCCATGGAAGCCGGTTAGGCTAATTAATTAGTCGAGTCCTAGGTGTGGGTCTGGAAGCCACAGGACTTCCAGGAGAAACTGGGGGGGGGGGGGGGGGGGGGGGGGACTTACTTCCCCACCTACGGATGGAAAAGAGGCCTTGGATTCCCCTTCCCCAACCCCTTCCTCCAGCTAACCTTCGACGATAAACACGGTTCATGCATGGGACGAATGAATTCTCTTTCTTTTCCTTTTTTTTCTTTTCATGGACAAAAAGTCGGTGCTTTTTTTTTCATCGCAGGAAAACAAAATCTTCCTCAGGGGTCCATTTCCTGTCTCTGGGGGTGAGGGGTGGAGGGACAGCTGTGGTCCGCTAGGGGCCAGGGGGTTGGACCGAGCCAGAGGTTGGACGGCGCTAAAAGTTGGACCGAGCCAGAGGTTGGACGGCGCTAAAAGTTGGACCGCACTAGAGTACTGCACTAGAAGTTGGACCGCAACAGCGGGTGGACCACATCAAAGGATGGACCGTAGCTGGGGGTTGGACCTTACCAGACGGCGGACCGTGCCAGAGAGTAGACCTCACCAGACGATGGACTGCTCCAGATAGTGGACCACACCAGACGATGGACCGCTCCAGATAGTGGACCACACCAGACGGTGGAACGCACCAAAGGGTAGACCGCACCACAGGCAGCTGCCACAGAGGCTGACGGACAGATGATTTGCATATGTTATTGTGCTTCAGCGTGTGTGTGTGTGGGGGGGGGGGGGGACGACGACGGATCTGGCCTCTCTGTTTGTACCTCAACGCCAAGGTAGAAGAGAGACAGGCCTGGCTCTCTCTCTCTCTCTCTCTCTCTCTCTCCCTCCTCGTCAGCCTGTTTGTTTATCTTTTTTTTTTCTCTTACAATAGAGTGGTTAGAGGAGAGGAAAAAGAGGAGGGGATCGTTTGAAATGGGAGAGACAGTTGAAGTGTGTACAGGTGTGTGGTGTAAGTCTTTGATGCGTGTGAGGGATTATGTGACAGCGTGTTTTGGGTGACTTATTTATATACCTCCAGCAGACTAGGGATGTGTATATAGTTTTGTTGTATAGATTGCTTTTTGTGAAAGGGGATTTGACTCGCTAAGCTAAAGAGAAAATAGATTGTGTACGTCCATGAATGACTGGAGACTCTCTTAAGTTCTTTGAGACTTCGAGAGAACCAAGGATGTTCCATGTTTGTACTGTGGTCCAGATCTGGCAGTGGTCTGTGGTTCTGTATCATCGTTGTCTTCAAGTCTCGGCCAGACTCTCTGTGCTTCTTGTCGTTGGTATGAGCCGATTGGTTTAATCATACTTAAGTCATTCATGCCACATTACGGTTTTTTTTTCTTTTTTCCAGTATAGGGGTATTCCACATTTGCGAAGAATCGTAGAGTCTTATTCTGTATCCTCTGTGACTTCAGCAAACCCGATTTGGAGGCTTAGGAACCTTGGTGTAGGCGAGTAGGTCAGCAGGACAGGTATTATCATGGCCTTGACGAAGTATAATTTACGATCCTGTGAAAGGTGTCAGAATCTGTATTAGACTGGCCAGGGCCGCTGTCCTTTGTGCGGATCTCTTGTTGATATGATTATCGTCAAACCCCTTGATGTTAACATGTGGCCCAGATATCTGCAGCTGCTTTCATATCCTGTCTTGTTATCTTATACGATTATGTCTTTGGGTTTCCTTGTTACCTTATGTGATAATCTCGTTGGGTTTTCTTGTTACCTTATATAATTATGTTCTTGGGTTTTATTCTTTCTGACACCACTACAGTAAATTTGTTCATGTTTGTTTATATCTTCCATTCCTTTCTTAATTTGTTTAAACTAATTGCCTCTGGCTGTACGAGACGTATATGTTCTGGGTGTGAGTTGTTTGAGACTACTACCTGAGTGGCGTTATCAGCATTGTGGCTGTTCGTCCTCACGGCACCACCTGGTGGGGGGAATGTCAGCTGTGTAGGTTATGAATAGTGTTGGTGACAGGACCCTGTCTTGGGGAACCCCACTTAGCAGATGGAATCTGGGTGACGTCGCAGAGTTGATGATGATTTCTGCGGTGCGTTGGTCTAGAGGGTTACACTGTAGTCGTCCTTCTGTGATCTCTGGTATACCCAGTTGTAGCAGTTTGTATTGTAGGTCCTTAAGCCACACTTTGTGAAAGGCTTTGCTTATGTTTCTTTGAGGAACTGTAGAAGTCGTTCCTTGTCGTCAGGAGTTAACAATTTTTCATTCCGCCACAATCGCAATTTCCCCTCCAGAAGCCGTATTGGGATTGTTTTGTCTTTCTCTTCCCGTGTGTCTGTTTATGTCTGTCCGTCTGTGTGCCTGTCTGTCTGTCTGTCTGTCCGTTGGTCTCTGTTAGTCTGCCTCTCTGTCTGTCTGTCTGTGGGTCTTTGTTAGTGTGTCTCTCTGTCTGTTTGTCTATCTGTTGGTTTTCCTATCTGTCTGTCTATCAATCTATCTTGTCTATCGGTTTGCTTCTCTCTCTCTCTCTCTCTCTCTCTCTCTCTCTCTCTCTCTCTCTCTCTCTCTCTCTCTCTCTCTCTCTCTCTCTCTCTCTCAATTCCGTAAGGAAGGAGGAAGATAAATTTGAGAGTCACACGACACTGATGACTAAATCCGACGTGAGTCGGCCGGTGCAGGAGGAGGTCCAGAGGGAGCGAGCCGCCGGCCTCGGAAGTGTTTGAGCGACGTCGCAGATCTTGAGGTATTGTTTCTGGTCTTTATACTTACCATGTAATCGTTCCCAGACACGAAGGTGCACGAGGACCGGGAGCTGGCAGAGATTACTCCAGTAATGGAGAAAGGCGATATGAAACGTCCACTAAATCATCGTCTAATTAGTTTTACCTCGGTTATCAGGAAACAGATGAGGACCATTAGTCTAGATTAACTTTCAAAAATTTCAGGGAAGTGATTAAGTGAACTGATAACGAATCGCAAGCGCGGGACACAGGAACAACAGATTTCATCTCAATTTTCCAAATATTTCTTTGTTTTTCATCGAATTTCCAATTGGAATATATAACAACTGAAGCAGAGAAGAAATGAACATTGAATGTCGTTTGTGCAGTGTTCCAAACAGGTCTTTCAGAAAGATATGCACGCCTTTCACGTGACCCTCCTGCATGTTCAGGCCCCAATCACTCAAAATCTTTTTCACTCTATCCTTCTACCTCCAAATTGGCCTCCACCTTCTACTTGTTCCCTCCCCTTCCATCACATATATCCTCTTTGTCAACCTTTCCTCACTCATTCTCTCGATTTGTTCAAACCGTTTCAACACACCCTCTTCAACTGTTTAAATCACCATCTTATTACCACAGCTCTCTCTTACCCTCTTATCACTCAGTAAACGTCAGAATTACGTACTGAATGTTAACAAACAGCTTCACAGACGACTGGCAGACTCATAGAGGAGAAAAAAAGGAAGAATGTATGGAAGGTGACATAGCTGGATTCTTAGGTGTAGATAGTGGTGTACCACGAGGCTCAGTCCTTGTTTCCATTTGGTTTGATACAGCACACGAATCATTTGCTTTGATACAGCACACGAATCATTTGGTTTGATAAAGCACACGAATCATTTGGTTTGATACAGCACATGAATCACTTGGTTTGATACAGCACACGAATCATTTGGTTTGATACAGCACACGAATCATTTGGTTTGATACAGCACACGAATCATTTGGTTTGATACAGCACATGAACCACTTGGTTTGATACAGTACACGAATCATTTGGAATTCAGTCGAACCAGCAGCGGAGTCTTTCGGTCTGTTGACACTGCAAACTCTGGACGCGAGATAAGATCTGGTTATCACTCCGTGAAGATACTAAGATTTTATCTCTGACCACATGTCAACCTAGTTCGAGATGTGGCCAATGAAATTCGCCGAGACCTCTTGTCTGGCAGTACACTGTGGGCATTGATAGAAACATTGGGAATCCCAAGTGTCTGATATTGTTTACACACAGATCAGAATTGCAGGATACATTTGTAGATATATACAGTTCCTTAAAAAAAAAAAAAAAGAGAGAGATTGCCAGCTCATAGTTGTTCAAAGAAAGGGAAGGGATCTTGAGATCTTCATCGGCAGATCTGAAACATAGGTTAAGAATAGTCGCTGCTCAAAAGGCAATCAGTGTGTCAGGATCCACTGAGAGAAAGATTCACAGCAGACGTCATCTTGAACCCTCTATACCTCGACAGTAAGACCAAAGCTTGAGCTTGCGATACAGTCCCGGCTTCCACATTACAAACAAGACCATGGCCAAGCTTCAGTGAGTCCGAGAAGATAACGGGCAATAGAAGCAATACAAGCCACGTGAGGTGAAGGTTCTGGGATGTTAAACTATTCTTTCTACAAGGAGTAAGGCGCCCTTGGTGACTAGATATGGTCTGATATACTTCACAAGTTGATAATGCACACTTAGATTACGCTCTAGCATGCAAACGAAGACCCTGTAACGAGAGATAATGGGCTATGGCTTAGTGGAGAATGATCTCACACCAGTGATGGGAGTGCTAGCCTAGATAACCATTTAGTGGTTGAAAAAAAAAAAAAGACGGAAGGAAGCAAGTTTCTCGTTAAATAGGTATGAAGTCATGTGTTTCCTCGATGCGTTATGTGTTCTTGTGTATGTGCTCAACCCAGCTGTCTCTGTTTCTCTCTAAGTCTCTGTCTGTCTTTGTGTCTTCCTATCATTTCTCTCTCTCTCTCTCTCTCTCTCTCTCTCTCTCTCTCTCTCTCTCTCTCTCTCTCTCTCTCTCACTGATCCTCACTACGTGGGGAAAAAAAAGATAGGAATATATGTTCCTCCCTTTGGTTTGTTCTATTTTTCTTTTCTAAGCTGACAGACGCTACCTTTCATCAGGTTACTTCGACGTTCCAATTTGATTACCTAAGTGATTTGAAGTCGTGCAGATGTTTCTTACTTCGGACCATTCTAAAAGCTTGGGATTATATCTCATTCCTGTCGTCTGGGTCATGGAGGATGTTAATTAACTGGATCTTCAACAAGTTCATCGAGGATTTTGAGAGACGTAGCTGCGGGCTGCTGACTTTATCAGTTTAGTGGAGAACCTGAGTGTCTCTGATCTTCATCTGCTGCGTAAACATGGCCCAAATCCCAATGAGGGCTTGGACGGGAGGTCGTCTGGTGAATGTGACGTCCTCGAGAGCGGCACAGCTCCAGGCGGACGCTGGTGTGTTGGTCGCTAGCCGTCCATCTTGTACTCTGAGGGCCACCTCGACCCTGCCCAGGCAGACCATGGAAGCCCCAAGATGGGGAAATCCTTAGACTCGTCCTATGGGGAAAACAAGTACGTCCTGTCAAAGTGATTTGAAGTTCTTCTTTCTTATTCTTTTTCTACCGGCTTTAGTTTCCCCACCTCATACACTTGATAGCAGAGCGTGGTTATCCTCTCCCAGGTCTCTATTCCTCTCTTCCTATGCGGTCGCCCAGGAGCTCACATACCACCACACACCCAAACCCCGAAGTCCTAACCTGTACCATGGGCCTCTGGTGTTACACAGGCCACTTCACAGTGTAACCCTTCGAGCATGAGTGAGGCAGGAACCTTAGGCCGGTACCTGTATCTCACATCACTGGAATCCTGGAATCTACCATCTCTCTCAACCGTCTGTTGGTCTCGAGCACGAAAAGAAATTTGCCTTCGGCTTACGTGTTTTGTTAAGGCTTCCGTGCATTATTACGTCGTGTCCTCAATGCGTTCTCTTCCACAAGGCTACAGATCTGCGTCTTTACGTCCAAGCAGAGAGACAGACAGTCATGTTTAGCCGTCGCATCTCTTCAAGGTTACACAATCACTTGTCCTGGTGGACAGGAGGTCCTTCAGACCGTCTCTTAACGTAAGACAAAATTCTACGACGAACACCGTCCAGTCGAACGGAAGAGAATCTGGATTCAGGAAACTGTCGTCACTCGATAGATGACCTCTCCCTCCCTCCCTCCCTCACTCTCTCTCCGACACTTGGTACCAGGCGTAAGATGACTCCAGCAACACCTCGTTCTAGCTTGACACCGTTGGTGCCTTTGGCAGCGTGTGGTACACCACTACAGACACATGAGATCCTCGGTATTACCTCATATCTCAACCTTCACATAGATGCTCGCAGGTTTGTTTTGACGTGCGAGGCAGACACGATGTACAGGATTGGATGGAAAGTTAAATATTTGAGGACCTGGTGGTTCATGACGAAAGTCTTTGCTGGGGAGCAGTAACTGTATCCTTGTATTCCCAATCTATACACATGGAGATACAACAGTGAAGCAGATGGCTCCTTTCAACCCACCTAGATAGCCTTGTATTCCCAATCTATAATCATGGAGATACAACAGTGAAGCAGATGGCTCCTTTCAACCCACCTAGATAGATAGAGACAGGATAGTAAAGCAGAAGGCTCCTTTCAACCCACCACTATAGATAGAGACAGGATAGTAAAGCAGTAGGTTACTTCCAACCCACCACTATAGACAGAGTACACAGTGTAAAGCATATGACCCTTTCCAGCCCACCGATATAAATGGGTACACGATAGTTAAGCAGCAGGGTTCCTCCCCACCCACCACAACCTCTAGCGCATCAGGCAACAAGAAGGAGCACCAGGTAGCATAAAGCGAATAGACTGGACACGGAAGCATGACAGGGACTGTTATGCCAGACGGAGGGGCTGACGGAGGGGCTGTGTCAGGTCGGGCAGCACGCCCTCCGTAAAGCTCCTGCTGTGCCTCCCGGAAGGGGGACGAAGGACGTCCTCCTCCTCCTCGTCGTCTTCTGACACATGGGTGGTTAGAGAAGAGGAAGAAGAAGAAGAAGAACAGGTGCGACAGGGGAAAGGGAATGGTTTGAAATGGAAAGGGGAGACTTGAAGTGATGACAGGTGTTGTGTGGTGTAAGTTTATTTTTCTTTGGATACAGAGAGAGAGAAAGAGAAAGAGAGAGAGAAGTTCATCCTGTGGGTCTAGAGTTAACTCTCTCTCTCTCTCTCTCTCTCTCTCTCTCTCTCTCTCTCTCTCTCTCTCTCTCTCTCTCTCTCCCTCCGTGAGCGTCGGACGGCATGACCACACCACAGCGCCACTCACCCGAGGGGCTCCATCATTACGCTCGGCCCTGGTGAATGCACGTGCTGTATGCCATCGTCTTGCCCTCAAGACCTTCCTCCTCCTCCTTCCCCATCTGGACGGGGCGCATTCATACGTGCAGAAACTCTGGTCTGGATTCCCTGGCCAGGGGAACCCTCTATGCTGGAGTTCCCTTCCATAATCTTTCTTGAAAGAAAAAGAAAGAAAAAGGAGAAATGTTTCGTACCGCAGAATAACGTTCTCTCTCTCTCTCTCTCTCTCTCTCTCTCTCTCTCTCTCTCTCTCTCTCTCTCTCTCTCTCTCTCTCTCTATCTATCTATCTATCTATCTAATCTATTTATCTATACACACACACACACACGCACGCACGCACGCACGCACGCACGCACGCACGCACGCACACACACACACACGCACACACACACACACACACACACACACACACACACACACACACACACATGTATGTATGTATTATGTGTGTATCTGTCTATCTGTCTGTCAATCTATCTACCTACCGGTCTATCTACCCCTCCATCTGCCCTCACCCTGACCCGTCGATTTCCCCTCATATCTGAGACGGTATCATACAGTCGACTCACCACCATTACCAACCATCTCTACGAGTCCCAACCACCGCCACATCTCCTCCTGCCCGCCAGCCACGGCACCCGACGAACCAAACTGCACCAGTTCACTTTAAACAGCCAGTCAGGAAAGGCATATGAGATGTTGGCTCGTTCCACCCTTCCCTCCCCTCGTAAGGGAAGAGAGAGAGAGAGAGAGAGAGAGAGAGAGAGAGAGAGAGAGAGAGAGAGAGAGAGAGAGAGAGAGAGAGAGGAATATTTATGTTAAGGGTTTGGGAGTTTGCCCACAAGGAGGTCGGTCAGCAAGTCGTGTGGAACGGAAGCATACGAGACGGGGAAGTTTGGGAGGGAAAGAAGAAGGTGAATTATGAAGGAGACGAGTTTTTGGTGGTGATGGTGGTTGTGTGTGTGTGTGTGTGTGTGTGTGTGTGTGTGTGTGTGGTGTTAGAGAGTATGTTGGTGGTTTGTGTGGTGTTAGAGAGTATGTTGGTGGTGTGTGTGGTGTTAGAGAGTATGTTGGTGGTTTGTGTGGTGTTTTAGTGTATGTTAGTTGTTAGTGTACTGTTAAAAAGTTATCGTTATCGTTATCTGTTAACATGAACCCAAGAAAATTCGTCGTGCCCAACAACCTCAGCCGTAAACCAAAAGGGGTCGACCTTCCAAAGCTCTCTCATCTTGTTTATGAATTCGACCTGCATCGTTGAGAGAAGAGACTCGTCCAAGAGCTTCTTCTCGCTTTTGAAGGAGTCCATCATTTCCCTGCTACGGGAAGTGACGTAGCCATGGAGCAGCAGGAGCTTCAGGAAAAAGGGGAATCCTTGCAGCAGCAGCGACAAGGACGGCAAGTAGCAGCAGCAACAACAGCAATAGTAGCAACCTCAGTAGCACAGTAGGCACAGTAGTACGTACCATGTATCACCGAAACAGGAGCAGCGGGTGAAGGAAAGAAGGCGGAAGCTGTCGTGAAAGAAGAACGCTAAAATGAAAGCCTATCTGGTGAAAGCCAGTCATAAAGGCGAAAAGCCAGAACAGGCAGAGAAATCGTCAAGCAAGAAAGCATCATGGAAGAGACGTTACAGTTATTGCTAATAGCGAGATATCACTGGGTCCCTCTCAAGGTACCTCTTCGGCAGTAGAAGAGATTAGGAACACAGGAAAAAAAAAAAATGCTTCGACACAGATCCCTCAGCACACACAAACCGTAGGTTCCCAAACACACAACCAAACTAATGTACCTGTTTATAAATGACACCTCCAATCACTCACAATAGAAAATGGAAGTATTATATAAAACACCGTCACCCCAAAATATCAAACATATATAACTGAAAAGTCCTAAAAATATAACTCAGAAAGACGAAAGCACCTAAACACGAAACACTAAAGGAAAAAATAGCACAAGGCTCTGAGAACCTTCTCTATTGTTTAATAAAAGCCAACAATATAGACTAGGGTTTCTCTGCATCCTGGCAACCTCTCGCTATCAACATACAAACTTTAATCGAATTTACGAAGCCACAACATGTTTTTGAGAGTTGCTATCTATTACTTTTTTACAGGAGTATATAATGTTATGTCTGCAAAACAAACAGGACTCTTGTAAAACACACACACACACACACACACACACATATATATATATATATATATATATATATATATATATATATATATATATATATATATATATATATACACACAAACATGAACAGATGATTGTTCCATTTATGGGTCCCGTTTATGGCAGACATCATGAATACTAATTAGTTCCTACAATGCAAATGAGATGGTTACGTATTCACCGTGGCCTTCCTAGTATTAAATGACGGGAGGGTCTTGTTCTGGTGTGGGTGTGGCGTGTTGGTGAGGAAGAGAGAGAGAGAGAGAGAGAGAGAGAGAGAGAGAGAGAGAGAGAGAGAGAGAGAGAGAGAGAGAGAGAGTGAGAGAGAGATAACTCAGTGTACTGTTCGTACTCACTGGGTAAGCTACAATTAGCCGTGTTCTGATTATAACAAGACAATGATTATCTGGTAGTTTAGGTGGAACCAGAGACCTACGAACTTGGAAATCATTTCCGAAGTGAAGAATTAGTTGATACTTTATATATGGTTCGTGTATAAACCCTCCAGCGTATACTTTTCCAAAACAAGGAACAGGGAAAGAGGCCAAGTGAGGATATTTCCTCTAAGGCTCAGTCCTCTGTTCTTAACGCTTCTTTATATATATATATATATATATATATATATATATATATATATATATATATATATATATATATATATATATATATATATAATTCTTAGAAGCCTTTCCCTAATTCTCAGTGAGACGTGGGCTGGCCAGGTGACGGTAACAGACCAGCCCGCCAAGCACGGCACACAAGACCCTTGGTTGGGTCTCGTAAATTGTGCTTCGTGACGTATGGTCGATCCCCGCGCTCACCCTGGCTCTCGGTGCGTCACTCCTTCAGGGCCTTATGACCTAATCCTCTCCGGCGGGGATTCAGTCCACTATATGCCGGGATTAACGTAGCCTCCATCGTACTAAAGGGATTACAACCTCTCCCTCGTTCGAGAGGTTAAACCCTGGCGGTAGAGGGACTGAACTGTAGCAATGTGATTGTTAATTTGACTTGCTGAGGAGGGCAAGTCATCAACGCGCCTCATAGGGCTGGTTTATTAGTGTTATCTTCGTGCAGCATCGAACTCCTGGGGTTTGTACATTTATACATCCTGCAGAACTTTCTACTATAAAATATCTTAATCAGGAACTCGCCAGAAAGTTCTGCAGGATGCATCTATATAGTACCATGTAGATATTGTGATAAGTTTTATGTTGGGCAGATTGGTACGATCTTTTAGCTAGAATTAAGTAACATAAATATAGTATAAGAACAGGACAAGAATAAACGCCTTCTTTAATCATGTTAAAAATCATGATAATTGTACTGACTGGAGTAATGCCATCTCAGTTATTAAATTTAACTCCTGTACCACGAGAAAATCATTGAATCTTTTATTATCAAATACACAAAGAATTCTAACATTAATATTTGTGAAGGCCTATACAAATTGGATAGCTTTATCGTTGATAAAATTTGTAAACAGTTCCCCTTCTTGCCCAATTCAAAAATTTATGATACGCATGTTGCCAGGCTCGAACGCACCCGACCTCCATTCGGGTAGTCATTTGTTTGCCAAATGGCGTCCTAACAACGTCTCTTTGTTGTATATCAACTACCTGTTATATGTTTTTCTTGTATTTCCCATGGTGATGTGATTATTACACGAAAGTGCACTTGGGAACTTATCATGTTTCATTTCCGTGGGCAGGAGAAAAGCTTATACTCCGTCACCACCTGACCTCACCACGTTATTAAATGAATGTAATAACGTAGTCGGGTCAGGCGGTGACCCTGTGTAACCTTCTCTCCCGCCCCTCAAGGGTTAAACTCAGGTCTTTTACCCCAAAATACGGTGGGTTCCCTTCTTGCCTCTATATATAACCCAACGTTGATAATGTAACACTTGTTGTCCTGAAGCTGTCTTGTGAAATAGACGAAAGCTTGGGTCTCTGTTTTTCTATTTCCTGTGGGTTTATTTGGATCTAATCTCCATGGTGCCATTGTGGTAACTCTAACACACACACACACACACACACACACACACACACACACACATATATGTGTATATATATATATATATATATATATATATATATATATATATATATATATATATATCGACGAGCTGTCAGTGGATTGAACCAGGGCATGTAAAGCGTCTGGGGTAAGCCATGGAAAGTTCTGTGGGGCCTGGATGTGGAAAGGGAGCTGTGGTTTCGGTACATTACACATGACAGCTCGAGACTGAGTGTGAACGAATGTGGCCTTTGTTGTCTTTCCCTTGCGCTACTTCGCGCGCGCGCGCGCGCACGTTGGGGGAGGGGGGGGGGCTGTTTTTCATGTGGGGCGGGTTGGCGACGAGAATGGATGAAGGCAGCAAGTATGAATATGTATATGTGTATATATGTATATGTCTGTGTATGTATAAGTATGTAAACGTTGAAATGTATAGGTATGAATATGTACGTGTGTGGACGTGTATGTTTATACATATGTATGTGGGTGGGTTCTGCCATTCATTCGTCAGTTTCCTTGCGCTACCTCGCTAACGCGGAAGACAGCGACTAAGTATAATAGATGAATAGATATATAATAAATATATGTATTTATTTATCATTTATTCATTTATTTAATCATTTATATATTTGTGTGTGTGTGTGTGTGTGTGTGTGTGTGAGTGTGCGCTTCGTGTACATCAAATTTCATGCAACGACTGTTATAATGTAACGTAGAACAATCTGGGAAAAGACAACACAAGTCTAATGTTAGAACTGTAAACGATTCAAGTGCTTTGTTTTGCACATTTGAGTAATGAGAACCACAGAATGGGATTGGATTCATAAGCTCGGAATATAATCAGAACGCTTTATTGTAGAAACACGTCTGATGAAAGATATGAATGCATTTAATTTGAAAGATGGATCTTATGGAACTGATACTATTTCAGTGTTACATGTAATGAATACCCCATTAGTTGAATACTGCCTCAGCATCTAGCATACCTTGTGTGTGTGTGTGTGTGTGTGTGTGTGTGTGTGTGTGTGTGTGTGTGTGTGTTTGTGTGTGGGGGGGGTGTGAGGAAGGAAGCGATTTATTCCAGTGATTCAGGTGACCTGACCTTCCTTGGACAGGAATGTGAGATACATCATCATATCAGGTCATCTTTTTATATTATATATATATACTGAAGGCTAGCCAGTCACGGATAAAAAAAGGAAAAAAAGAGTCCACATCAAGGCCGGGCCTTAATTGAAATATAAAGAGATTTACGAAACGGAAAAAAGGAAAGACAAGGGGAAAGTATTTACGACATTTGGGGGCTGTGAAAGACCTGTCTTTTGAAATGTGGCAGGTTGTAGTGAGAAACAGGAAGGTAGAGAGTTCCTTTGTCTGATTTCTGGGTCACGTCCTCTCTCTCTCTCTCTCTCTCTCTCTCTCTCTCTCTCTCTCTCTCTCTCTCTCTCTCTCTCTCTGTTCTACCTGCTGCTACATACCACGCGCAACACACACACGCACGACATTCACCCTCCACACTAAACATATCAACACAATAGTAACACACAAACTAAATGCCCTCACTATCCTCTACAAACCATTAATCCTCACCGGCCTGGTTTTTAATCCTCTGAAAAGTAAATATAACAGAACTGCAAATCACACAAAATAGAACGCTCAGAACAACCACCGGCTACCCAGCAAGCGCGCACACTCAACACCTACACAGTTACAAAAGGATATTGCAAATTCACGCCTACCTCAACTTGCTCCTCACTCATTCCTTTGCAACAGCACTAGAACTCTTTCACCCAAACCAGCCCATAACTAAACACCAATCCCGATGTAGAAATGAAATATACCGACCCCACTCCTAGACGCTCTGGCGTCATTAACCCACAGATTCCCTACCAACCAGCAAACAAAATGCTGAAAAAAAACACATTACACAAGTAGAAAAACTCGACAAGCACATGAAAAATCCCCCTTCCTAACTCAGTCTTAAACCCCACCAGACATAGACCCGCACGAAACCACACTCCCCAGACATACACGAATCACACTTTCTTGTCCACGTTCTGGACATCACCCATCCTTACATTACTACAAACACCGATTCAACACATCTCAGGTCCCATCTTGCCCCCGCGATGCATTAACCACAATGGAAACACCGAACCAGTTACAGCTCAATTGCCCCGCGTCCTCCCTACACAGACGAACCCACGTCATCACTACACTTTACGACCTATGATCCCACCCGGTGGACTTGACCTGCTTTTTAAGAGCTGCGGGAGTTTCATAGACGGGACTCCTGGAGCAGGAGGTGAGTGATACACTCTCATCCCTTACCTTGAACCATTTGGTCATTTTCAAATCCCTGTTTCATTTCCTTTCATTCTTTTTTCCCCCCTCCGTCTTTTCCTGCTGGTCTTGCACCTCCGTGTGGCCTCTGACCCGTGAGGAGCAACTCTGTGTAAGAGTTTGTTGTGTTAAGCTGGCGTGGGTCGTCATCACAATACCTCCCCGCTTGTCCCAACACTTCTATATATACACCGCCCCGTCTCCTCTTCCTCCTCCTCCTACTCCTCCTCTTCCTCCTCCTCCTCCTCCTCCTCCTCCTCCTCCTCTTCCTCCTCCTCCTCCTCCTCCTCCTCCTCCTGCTCCTCCTCCTACACAAAAAACGAGAGAAATTACAAAAAGTCAATGTTTCAGCGAATTTACACATCATATGAATATCCTCATCGTAGCTCACTCATACCGTTATTTACACACACACACACACACACACACACACACACACACACACACACACACACACACATACACACACTTTCCAACCTGGGAAAGCGAAAATTATTTGTCCGTTGATGTCAGTGAGTCATACTCCCTTGCCCGCAGGCGACCCCATTTAACACGTGAACCTAAAGCCAGTCTTAACGTTGCAGATCTTGCCATGCAGCACACACACACACACACACACCTCCTCTACCTCCTGTCTCCCCGTGTTTACGTTCATGAACCTCGCCTGTGGGAGGAGAGATCATTTCCTGCAGGCGCAGTGCTGTAATCTGGATCAGCCGCCGTGCAACCCACACAGGAACGCTATTTTTATGTACGGGCTTATGAATTCGCGAGGCTCGGCCGGCGTATTTGCATACATTCATTGACGCGCTTGCTCGAGGGACGATTTATTCCCATTCTATTTCGAATTTCGACGTGTCTATTCCCCCAGCCCATGTATCACTATACTAAAGGCTTTGTATTCCTATCCTTAAAACCTAAATTCCTTTCCGTAGTAAAGCCCATGTGTGATACTCCTTAAATCGTATGTTCCCCTATCCCTAAAGACCATATACCTTTATCTTTAATACCCATATATCACTATTCCTTAAAACCAAAATGTATTTATCCCTAAAGCGCAAGTACCCCTATCCCTAAAAGTCCATGTATCTATTTCCCTAAAGTGTATGGATCCCTGTAACTCATGTATCCCGTTCTTTGAAGTCTACAATGTATATCCAACCCTGGAGGGCAAATATTCCTATCCCAGACCACCTCGTGTCCCTATCCTTGAAGTTCATGTATCCTCATCACTAGGGCCCCAGAACGATCCACTTACTAAGTAATGATTCTAATGACCTTTTTGACAGTGACTGATTATCCATCGTCCTTCTTACGGTGAATAACGTCATGATCTATAGGGAGTTATATGGAGTGAATGAAGGGCAGTGAATGGGAGGATTGATGTAGTGAACATAGAGTTCAATGCTGTGAAAACTTACAGCTTTCAGTAATACGTTGAAGTACGAAACGAATGACCCGATCCTTCATATATTTTTTTCGAAATCTATCGGCGAGAATTATTGAAATTTGCATAATTGTATTAATAACCTGAATATGAATGGATCCGGTGCGCCATGTTACCCGCCTGAGTGACACCAGAACAAATATGATTGAACGACGAAATGTTGAAATAGATCATGTGAGATGATGATGAAGTATCTGATTCTACTTTGGCAACAGGAACCTCTGGTATATATGATCATCAGAGACAAAAGCATCGTCCGAGGAGAGATGATATTCTCCTCCAAAAAATACCTGGGCCATGAAAGTGCCATAACTGCCGTCAAAAGGATCATTTTAAGGAGAAGGAACGGGTGTTTAAGTGAAGTTATAGAGAGTGAAGTTAAAGTTAACCGTAACGCAAAGCTCTAAAGAACTGAAGCACAAATCCAGTGTTAGGAGGGAGAGATAAGGGACAAGACAGACGAGGATATGGAAAACGTGAAGAATTCATCATCCGCTTCTGTTTGTGTGGGAGGAGGCTCTCGGCCGCTCGCTCCCTGTGGCTGACGTCGAAGCTTGCGCCTCAGTAGAGGACCTCAGCTTGATCTTGCGAGGAGGAAGTCATGGCCTCGCGGCAGGAATCTAGATAGATGAGGAGAGACAGTAGGTGAACCAGGGAATAAGAAAGGTAGTTGGAAGAATGCTACTGACCCAGAGGACTAATATACGTATATTAGACGCTCATCAGTTTCAACATCTTCCAAGAATTCGATCAAGTCCATCAACCATATTCTGCTGCAGGGGTCGGCCGTCCATCGTCCCGTGGGGTCGGTCCCATAGCGAACCTTGACGTTAATGAAGCAAGTTCTAAGTATCCATGGTGAGTGAAGGGCACACACAAGACGTGATCAGTGGAGGGAACTATACCGAGCGGCGAGAACTCCTTCACCAGCACCCACCACCACCAGGAGCAGTAGTGGTAGTGATAGATCTTAAGGGTGGTATACTACCCAAGTCCCCACTTCAAACTACACCATACTCTCTCTCCCTTGTGGATAGGACCAGGGAGGCCTCAACAGTGCGACCTCAGTAGAGCGCCCTCGCTAGACCACCTTCAGTTTAGCACCATCAGTAAAGCGCCTTCAGTAGAGTACCCTTAGAAGAGCACCCCCATTAGGATACCCTCGGAAGAACTCCTCTCAGTCTATCACCCCTCGGTAGAGCATCCGTAGTACAGAACTCTCAGTAGAACACCCTCAGTAGATCATGTTCAGTTGAGCACCCGGAGAAAGAAGCTGAGAGGTCTGACCAAGCAGACTCACTCCCCTCCCTGCGTGAATCACTTTTCCATTGAAGAGGCAGCTCATTTTATGAAGGATTCCTTCGCCATCATCTGCCAATAGAGACTCCTCCCCCACCTTGACACAACCTATCTCACAACGCCTTACAGCTCCAACACCCTCACCCTCTGAGCAAGCACAAAAATCTGAAGTCACCAGACAGTTGTACAGCCTCAAAGCAGAGCGCTCTAGAACACCCACTGACCTACGAATGAAAATGTACAGAGAAGTTCTTCCTTGAGTCAGCCCAAATTCTCTTCCCCATCATTAGTATTTACCTCCACCAGCCAGAGTGCCCCGCCGACTGGGAGCCTTCATATATCTCCCAGATACCGAAGTCAACAAGCTCATAAATCCTTCATTTGTGTTATGACTCATTGCCATCGCCCCGATCCCCTGCTTACTCCGCTGGAAGACTTTACATTTGACTGGGCTCACACAGACCTGGCGAGATCCATGGTCTCTCACCGGTTTGGTAAATATGAAGTACTTCCTCCATCACCCGCTGCCTCGTCACCTTCTTAGACTTTCTTCGTCGCAACCTAGAGAGACACAGGACCTCTGGGCGTCGACTTCACCAAAGCTTTTGGCCCTCGTCAGCCATGATACGGTCATTAATGAATCCATCAATCCTGAGCGGCCTCGAAATCTCATCCCCATGACCTTCAGACGTCCTCTGTGAACTTCTTCAGGCTATACGCTTGGGAGGCGGACGTGTCCAACGTCAGATCCCTCAGATGTGATGCTACACAGGACACAACGATGGGAACCTGTGTGTTTCCTGATTCTCGTAAACAATGCCTTGTGCCATTGGCGTCAGCGCTGACACCAGCCCTCGCCCTCCCATCTATATAGCTCTGTCAGCCTCCAGATCTGGACCACAGCCAACCACGTCACCATCAGCCAAACCAAGACCGTAGCTGTAGACGTCAGTCTCGCTCTTATTGTGTTCGACCTCCTCCTAGCTCGCTCAGCCCCAGTTCCCTCTCTAGGTTGTTCGGTCCACTACGCTTCTCGGTATCATTCCGGACGATCAACTAAAATGTAAAGAAACACATCAGAACTAACCATCAGATCTCCCAGCAAACGTCTGTCTGTACCCACACTTATCGTCGACTCTCATTGGCACTTTGGGCTCCCAGCACACAAACCTCATGGACGTCTGCACAAGTTCCGTTCATCTTCAAACCTGACCTGTGCCTTCCTCGCCTGGTCTTGTCCCTCACAGCAATGATCAGTAGACACGACGCATCAAACGGTATAAAAGATCATTCTCGCTTCCTCTTGCACCTCCTGTCAAGAGAGGGTAGAAACCCTAATCCTCTCAGCCACGTCCGCCGTCATGCGACCATTCTGGGGAACAGCTGTTAGATGATGAGGTCCACCGTCATACCCGCTACCAGAGATCTCTCGTCCCTGAGTTGCAGGTCGACACCATAACCACACACAGACAGAACCCATGCGAGACTATACAGACTGCTGCTATACCGACAACAGCCAGTAGTGTTTGTGTAAAAGATTTTCTATTTCACATTCCCCCCTATTGTTACAGCCCCGGGGACTGTATTGTGTGGGTGGTCTCTTTTGTATGTATTCAGCGTTTGGAAGTATTTTAGTCGATCAGTTGTTGATTATTATTATTATTATTATTATTATTATTATTATTATTATTATTATTATCATTATTATTATCATTATTATTATCATTATTATTATTACTATTAATTTATAATCTGTTCCATTGAAGCACCTACCTTAATCAACTTACGAGACAATAACGTGATACTCAACACGTGTTTACATCTGATTTGTATATACAGCTTTAGCTGGAGCTGCTGCAGACGTGTGAAGTTGCGGTTCTCGGTCCACAGTCAACCCAGCTGTTCATCCTCTCTTAGATGTTGGTCGATAAAATGGGTTCCTGGCTTACGTTATGATATATTTTTTTTTCTTTTCTTTTTTTCAAGCTATTTGCCATTTCCCGCGTTAGCGAGGTAGCGCCAAGAACAGAGGCCTGGGCCCCTTTTGGAATACCCTCACCTGGCCCCCTCTGTTCCTTCTTTTGGAAAATTAAAAAAAAAACGAGAGGGGAGGATTTCCAGCCCCCCGCTCCCTCCCCTTTTAGTCGCCCTCTACGACACGCAGGGAACACGTGGGAAGTATTCTTAATCCCCTATCCCCAGGGATAATATATGATATATATGATATATATATATATATATATATATATATATATATATATATATATATATATATATATATATATATATATATATTTGTGTGTGTGTGTGTGTGTGTGTCATTTAAGTGTAATACATTGCCTGTATCTCTGAAATGAAAGTTGCGTTGAGGGTCGCACACAACGTACACGCTCAGCTCTCATACTCTCACGAGATCAATCATGGTACACGTGTATACATTCACGAACACGGGATCGACCATGTATACATGTATACATTCACGAAAAGTACATACAACACACACACAGTGATATGTACAAGTACACCTGCTCAGTGTACACGATGGATTATCTGGTCTGAAATATATCAATTGGGAAATTTCAACTAAGGATTAACTCACTCGGGCTAAAACATTCATAACCCTATGTAAATCCATACAGGATTACAATTATAATTGACTCCCAGCATTTTTTATGTGCAGATCCTCACGCAACACTGGCTTATAATGGGAAAAGTCTCTCTCTCTCTCTCTCTCTCTCTCTCTCTCTCTCTCTCTCTCTCTCTCTCTCTCTCTCTCTCTCTGTATATATATATATATATATATATATATATATATATATATATATATATATATATATATATATATATCATCGTTTAGCTATATATTCTCGAGTTTCTATCACGAAAGATCTTAAAAGTCACTGGGTGTATTTGTATACCGTTTAAGGTACTATAAAACCCACGCAGTTCAATACCTTTTCAATCTATATTCAAATTTCTCACAGGGAAGGATAGTTTGAGGTACGCTTATAATTTCTATTATTTTTTTTTCCCCACTTTCCCTAAAGACAGACATCTTCATCAGACTGACAATCAATATTCAAATGACCCTAATCACTCCCTCCCTCTGGCCAAGTAAGCAACCAAGGGCACAGGATAGTTCTCCTCCCACATCCCCATCCCATCTCATCCTCTCCCTCCTCCACCAGCGGGAGAGAGAGAGAGAGAGAGAGAGAGAGAGAGAGAGAGAGAGAGAGAGAGAGAGAGAGAGAGACGGGGGGGGGGGGGGGAAGCTCCTCTTACACAACTAGGAACGTCGTCCCTGACGAGGGGGTGAAAGGAGGGGGGATTTTGGACTGGGTCTGAAACCGAAATGGGAATATTGCCTTAATCTAAGACCAAATGAGGTTCCTGTGTCTTGAAAACCGAGAGAGGAATATTGCCTCCGTTTAAGACCAAAGGAGATTCCTGTGTCTTAGTTTTATACCTGAAGTAACCAATGGCCAGTGTCTAGGACCGTAAATCATTGCTTTAAGTTTGAAGAGGTTTATGGGCTGTGTCTTGGGTCTAGAGCAGAGGAAACTCCCGACCAAAGATAAACTGTTATGGAACTCCAGGTCCCACTTTTTCACGGGGTTGCTACTGTTTTGTTCCTCTCTCTCTCTCTCTCTCTCTCTCTCTCTCTCTCTCTCTCTCTCTCTCTCTCTCCCCGAGGCTTGCAAGGCTGACGAGCTGCTGCATCTGAGATCAAACACGAGAACATCGGGCCGAGAGGAGGAAGCACCTCCACCAGAGGTTGAGACCATATCTCATGTAAGAATAATAAACGTGTAAAAAAAAAAGTAAGTTATTGGCATCCCGTCTCAAGGATACCACATGCAAATAGGCTGAGAGAGAGAGAGAGAGAGAGAGAGAGAGAGAGAGAGAGAGAGAGAGAGAGAGAGAGAGAGAGAGAGAGAGAGGATATATACAATAGTAGTAATGATATTAAGTACAAAAAGTAGCAAATGCAACGCAATAAAACAGAAAACTAATGATAATAATAATAATGATTTTAATAATAATAAATAATAATAATAGATTATTATTATTATTATTACTATTATTATTATTATTATTATTATTATTATTATTACTATTATCTATTATTATTATTATCATTATTATGATATAGCAACATATGCTGGTTCATCCCCGGTAAGAACCAACGTACCAGTTGGACACAGCGCGGGGCTGGCTGGTGCTGAGGCGGGAGTAGGGCCAGCATCTGGCTGATGGAGGACGGTGGCCAGGTGGCGCCATCAGTCGTCGTGAATTATGCCGGCCTTCCTAGGCTGCCTCGTAGCTCAACGGGCAAGGTCGCCGCCACTCCCGGAATTTTAAAATGCTTCTACCGTTGCCGGTCAGAGGCATGAGGAGTCACGAGAGTTCACAGCACAACAGGACCTGCATCAACAACACAACAGGACCTGCATCAACAACACAACAGGACCTGCATCAACAACACAACAGGACCTGCATCAACAACACATCAGGACCTGCATCAACAACACATCAGGACCTGCATCAACAACACATCAGGACCTGCATCAACAACACATCAGGACCTGCATCAACAACACATCAGGACCTGCATCAACAACACATCAGGACCTGCATCAACAACACATCAGGACCTGCATCAACAACACAACAGGACCTGCATCAACAACACAACAGGACCTGCATCAACAACACATCAGGACCTGCATCAACAACACAACAGGACCTGCATCAACAACACATCAGGACCTGCATCAACAACACATCAGGACCTGCATCATTGTTAACTCACTGCGTAACCTGACTCTCCAGCAGCGTCCACAGACGACACAACAACCCCGTCTGTAGTGACCGACTTATGGCACAGAGGACAATGCAGTGGCGTGAGCTTACGACCAAAAAAAAAAAAAACAACTATAAAATGAAAAGAATAATCATAAGTCCGATATCTTGATGTTATGATGGGGGGAGAGGAAGACAGATAGTCATGTAGACAGACGTACAGACAGACCAGCCCTGGCGTTCCCTGGTCCTCGGGGAGGAGTGGCCAAACTCATGTACAACAGGAGTTTTAAGGAAAGTACACGTAACCCTATTATGGCAGGTTGACGCCTCCATTACGTCAACTTCAACTCCAGAATATGATGATGTGTGCTCCTGTAATAAGATGGTTGTCGCTTGCAGACGATATCTTCACCTCTTGGATATAATGTCTGTACACGCCAGAGTCTCTACGGGTCGTACCGTCGTGCTCAAGGTTGGTTCCGTCGTGCTCAAGGGTCGTAACGTCGTGATGAGGGGTCGTACCGTCGTGCTTAAGGGTCGTACCGTCGTCCTCAAGTGTCGTAACGTCGTGATGAGGGGTAGTACCGTCGTGCTGAAGGTTGGTTCCGCCGTGCTCAAGGGTCGTACCGTCGTGCTTAAGGGTCGTACCGTCGTGCTCACGCGTCGTACCATCGTGATGAAGGGTCATAAAGTCGTGCTCAAGAGCTGGTTCCGTCCAGCTCAAGGTCGTACCGTCATGCTTAAGTGTCGTACCGTCATGCTTAAGTATCGTACCGTCATGCTTAAGTATCGTACCGTCGTGCTCAAGGGTCGCACTATAATGCTCATAAGGTTAAAATGGGTTCACTACCGTAATGAACCTCCATCATGTAGATCTTGATAAATGAAAGCTAATGGGTTCCCCTCTGTCGACGTCCATTTTCTTTAATGCAGGTAGACACAAGAAGCCTAACTTTTGGGAAACATCGCCTTTATGACACACAGTAACAAAGGCGATATGCCGTAAGTTATTCATCACACACCCCCCGTTTTCTCCACTCTCTTTATTCCATCAGGAAATAGAATTGAATTCAAAAAGACGTCATTTTCTTTTCCCCTGGAATCTTGCCTCTGGTCGTCTGCCACATCCTCGACAAACCTGCCATTTTCTGGCCCAAATATCTTTCTCCTCATTTCTCCTTCATGTTATCTCTTGGAGTGTGATAAACTACTATAGGTCAAAGATATCCAAGGGGATGTTACTTGCTCTGGACTCATCTCTAGATAGTGCATCGTTATCACTCATATCGCTATCACTCCATCAAGACTGGATGTATACAAGTGTGTCTGACAAACAAAGAATCTTCAAACACACACACGTACATGAACACACACCTCTGTGTGGTGTTGTGGTTAGCGTTACTGACCACGCGTAAACACACACACACACACACACATTAAAGAGATGTGTGAAAGGTGAACTGATCACAACAATTTTACTTCTCAAACCAGACTGATAGCACACGACCTGTTCTTCGAATAATAAAGGGACGGAACATCCAGAGCCCGAAGTATGAAATTAAGGAAAAAAAATCTTGTTAAAGAGGATGTAAAGAAATATACCAGAAGACGTTGTTCAAGACACTGGTCCCCAGTGGGATTAGGACAGCCTTGGAAGCCGCAGAAACTCCTGAAGAAGGGATCTTGGGACGATCATATACGTATGTATGAGTACTTTTTATTCGTATTTCTTTGCTGTTTCCACGCGTTAGAGAGGCAGCTCCAGGAATCGAGGAAGAGAGGGCCTCATTCTTTCACATCCATTCTCAAAGCTGTCATGTTTAATGCATGGAAAACACAGCCCCCTATCCACAAAAAGCGGATAGGGGGCTTCTCCCCTACCCCTATCCTGGGGTAGAGGAGAAAGAATTCAACCTCAATATTTCCTGCGTGTCTGAAGAAGAAAGCCACTAAGAGGGACGGGAGCGAGGGGGCCGGAAACCCCCACAGGAGTAATAACAAACAGGTAATACCAACACTAGTCTCTTTCAGTTCCCTCCCTGCCTGCCTGCCTGCCCTGCCGTCTTGCCTCACCACTGCCATCGCCAGATATCAATTTCCACACACTCGCCTCTCCCTCATGGGAGTCCACACACTCACCTCTCCCTAGTGGGAGGAAAGCTAGGTGTGGTGAGGTGGATGGTGTCGCCTCTTGTGGGCGGCTCAGAGCGTAACAGGACTACCCCTGTCTCATATATGCCACGGGAAAAGGAGAGCAAAGAAGATAGCAAAAGATATCGAGAGTGTCGAGTAAGCTCGCTCCCGTCCTTAGATTTCTTCTCTTTTTTTTTCCGCCAGCAAGTTCCAGTCATGCATCACTGTAGGTTAGGCTAATGCAAGCAACATACGAAAAGAGTGTTCTCAGAGTTGGAGGGAAAACTGCACTGAAGGAAAATATTCTTGAATCTTGGTTACATGCTGAAGATACAGATGTCTTTGCCGAATACGCAAGTTCAGGCTACACTCTTGTACTGGTGACAGGGGAGGTTAATGCGGTGGTGATATGCGATTCGTTAAAGCTAATCTTTATCTTGTGAGATATGATGCAGCTGCTGATAACATCGATTTTATTCTTGTGGTTATGAAACATAAGCTTCGTGAGGAAATGATAGGATTAGTTTACATTCCCTAAGGCACAGGCACCAGAGGTAGATACAAAGGAATTCAAACAGCAACAGACCGCTGGGTTCTTTCGGAGATGTTTGTGGAAGTGGAAGAGGTTTAGAAACATAGAATAGTGTGGCCAGAGTAGAAAGAAATACAGATGATTCAAAGAGAGAAACTTTCAAACTGTCAATATGAATCAAAAAGCGCAAATAATGTTAGTTGTGAACATGAAGCGAAATATATATCAAGTCTGTTCTTAAAAGTAAGTATAGTATTGCTTTCATCCACTCTAATTGGTAACTGTTGAAGTACTTCGCCTCACAGTAGGTAAAATGAGTTTGTATCCATCACTAAGAGCGAAGTCAGACGAATCAAGCAACTTAACTAACTTTTTAGATCGATATCAACTTAAGTAGCTTATTAGATCCATACTTTTTAATACCAGTGACATCTCTATCACCTCCTGAACTCCTCTTTACTAGGTACTCTCATGTGGAACCTTATCGAGGGCTTTTGGGAAATTCAGACAGACGACATCACCTGCTTTATTTACATCATGTTTGTGGATTACATCAGAAGGAAAATCGAACAGATTTGTCGTCAGACGTGAGCGATTCTTGTTGAAAACCATGATGAGAATCGTTTATTAAAGTGATGGTCCCGACCGTGACGCATTCACGGGCCGCCCAGGGCCGAGCGCATAGGTTCGAATCCTGGTTGCGGTAGTCGGTCCACAGTCAATCCAGCTGTTCATCCATCCCTAGGGGATGGTCGATGAAATAGGCACCTGGGTGGGCTTAGGTAGGTGTGTATATATATATATATATATATATATATATATATATATATATATATTATTATTATTATTATTATTATTATACTTTGTCGCTGTCTCCCGCGTTTGCGAGGCAGCGCAAGGAAACAGACGAAAGAAATGGCCCGACCCCCCCCCCCCATACACATGTATATACAACGTCACACACACGCAAATATACATACCTACACAGCTTTCCATGGTTTACCCCAGACGCTTCACATGCCTTGATTCAATCCACTGACAGCACGTCAACCCCGGTATACCACATCGCTCCAATTCACTCTATTCCTTGCCCTCCTTTCACCCTCCTGCATGTTCAGGCCCCGATAACACAAAATCTTTTTCACTCCATCTTTCCACCTCCAATTTGGTCTCCCTCTTCTCCTCGTTCCCTCCACCTCCGACACATATATCCTCTTGGTCAATCTTTCCTCACTCATTCTCTCCATGTGCCCAAACCACTTCAAAACACCCTCTTCTGCTCTCTCAACCACGCTCTTTTTATTTCCACACATCTCGCTTACCCTTACGTTACTCACTCGATCAAACCACCTCACACCACACATTGTCCTCAAACATCTCATTTCCAGCACATCCATCCTCCTGTGCACAACTCTATCCATAGCCCACGCCTCGCAACCATACAACATTGTTGGAACCACTATTCCTTCAAACATACCCATTTTTGCTTTCCGAGATAATGTTCTCGACTTTCACACATTCTTCAAGGCCCCCAGAATTTTCGCCCCCTCCCCCACCCTATGATCCACTTATATATATATATATATATATATATATATATATATATATATATATATATATATATATATATATATATATATATAGCGTTAATGGGATGGTCTTGATGAGGGCCTCAGTTGCCCGTGCCGTCTCAGCTAACACGAAACCAAAAAATGGTTTACAGTCTCATCTCGAATGATGGTATCCATTAGTTTACCAGCTGATGAGAGACTTGATGATCACTTGGCAGGAAGTTGTAATGAACGCCATGTGATCACCGAGGGAGGAGGCTTTCTTCAACTTGAGTGAGTGGGGAGAATCCTTTCCAAATTGCTGTGTGGGCTAGTAGGATATCTCATTCATCATCCTCGATAATGCTCGAGTATAATTAATCATGGAAGCTACTGACGATACGAGCATGTTAGACCTCGTTCTGGCTACGAGTGAGGCTGTTGTCAATAATGCCGAAGTTGGAGCCAAGTCAGGTACAAGTGATGACCGGTAAATTTTCTTATGAGGTAATATCCACAGCTGCCGCTTGTAATGATGGGGTCAATAAAACGACAGGTCCAGGTGAGTTTTATCCAGGGACAATAAAAGAGGCGAAAAATGAGATGGGTAAGCCATTGACTAGTCCTTTTTTTTTTTCAGTAATTTACATAGTATTGAAAAAGTTTCAGAGGACTGGAAGCTATTGGAAGGTAATGAAAAAGGCGATAAGTCACCTAATTAGCTTAAAGTCCGTAGTTGGTAAACTTATGGAAACCATCGCTCTAAGACAAGACTGTTAATCACATAGATGATGACCGATTAATGGGCGATTTACAGCGTGGTTTTCGCCGATATTAAACGGGTCTTAAAAATCTGCATAACTTCTCTTATGATATAAACAACGAGTATGATGAAAGTAAAGACAATGATATCATTATTTAGATCTTGAGATGAAATATGATAATGCAGCAAAGATTCTTGTATTCGTTGGTTGGGCATTCGAACACAACTCTAGGAAACTAATCTTTTAATCATAGCAACTCGCTTGTGCGTCCCTACACTTGAATACTGTCTTCAGGTTTGGTCACCTTACTGGAAAACAGTCACAGATAGAGGACAGAGAGGTAGAGAGACAAGGTACTGAGACGATTCCCAGACTGGCAAACAAATCCTGTTCGATGTAGCGAGACGATTGAAACACATATGGCTCAAACGTGAAGGTTAAGAAGAGATTTAATAAAGACATTCATAATTATCAAAAGTCCTCGAAAAATCTATCTTATTTCGCTCGTAGCAAGGAACATAAACTTGCAGGGAGTCGTTTTACTTCGAATGAAGCCAGGTACTTTTTCTTCGACAGGATTGTTAACATATGGGATGATTTACCATTTGGTTGAAAAGCATTTTAAAAATAGCGCCATAGATACGTTTAACAATAGTCTTAATAAGAAATTCTCGTCGTACACGACCTGACATTATTTGGGCCTCTATAGTTACATGTAAAGTTTACAGGTATTTCTCTTTGAATTAACTCTCTGCTTATCTCCTCTTACCACAGTAATCTCTGGAGTTGCCACCATTACAAACAGGCCTCAAAGAACCCCAGTCGTCTGTTGCTGCTTTAATTCCAGTTCACTCCATTTGTACTGCGCCCTCCACTGGTCTTGGAGTCCCAGGGTGTTCCAGGAGACTGAGGTTAATCCTACGCTGGAAATAACGATACTGAGTTTCAAATCCTCTTGAGCAGAGGTACGGGAAGTAAAGAGGGTAGGACACACATGTGTCAGCGACCAGTCACAAAGACATCATACATCAGTCCCGAGGGACTGGAGATGTTTAGATACTGTTCCATTATACGAGAAGTGATTTTAAGATCATCCATTCATCTGTAGCCCGGTGTTCTTTGTCGACTATGTGCTTCCTGCCTTCGCTAATTTTGGCGTTGATATGATTTTAAGAGGAACTCTTACACGCTGATATATGACCACTGAAGACTTATGGTTATGCGATTAAAGGATGGTGTCTAATTTGACTACAACGCATGAGAGCAGATAGAAAACCACAGAAAACCTGCTCGTGTGTTTCCTCTCAATATAGATGTTGCATGTAATCAAAGTGGCTCCGACGACTGAAGCAGTGATTAACCAGACACAAGAACGACTAACCGGTGTAGGTTGGGTTAAACATATCTTCCGTCTGGTAACTGGACGAGCCCATTCCATGCCCGACTGTGAGCCTCCAGTGAGTAACTTCCTGATGGTCCATTAACCCCAGCCAGGCCATTTATCTGGATAAGTGATGGAGTGAGGGCAGTGGGCTGGAGCGTCCATGACGATGGTGCTCCATGCTGGATTAACCAACTTATTGTTTACCTTCGTCATTAACTGATATCATTGCCTATCGCGTGAAGGCCAAGTGCGGTTGTGGCCAAATGAGGTAGGGGCCAGGAGGTTACAGTGAGCCTCGAGTCATCTGACAGATGGGGAGGAAGCCCGACACTCGTGGGGCCTCGCCTCCCACGTATCCTGGCTACTCGCATGTACTTCCCATTGGTTTAGCATCTTCCAGGTACCCACAACTCAGCTAATGAAGAGGTGCTGCTACACATGTCGCCTTCGTACACTATTCTTGCTTAACTTCCACTAATAACCCTCTTGTTCTGGAATGTCTGCTGACTTCAGGAAACTGTTCTTTATGGACGGTCATTGTCGCCCTCTACAACTTAGGTAATTATCGTATCTTCTCTTGGAGTTCTTTATATCGGAGTAGGCGGGTTGAGGGCTTCCCACCTCCTCTGTATCCATTACTCAGTCCTTTCAGTTCTAGTATTGTTAGTGTTGTAAATATATTTTTTTCCTCTAATCTCGAAGGTTACATTCATTGAAAAAAATTCCTCATCGGGACCAGGCCTTAGATATAACACAGAATAACGATACTGAGTCAGAGAAATAAGGAGGGAAGAGAAAAATAACGTAAAAACTTTGGAAGAAGTCGAAAACTTGCCCTTCTAAAAAAAAAAAAGGAGTGGACTAAAGTTGTATCAAAGTAGTTGCTGGTTCAAGATCCAGGAAACGTGGAAAACATAACGCTTTAGTGGAAGGCATAGCCATTTTTATAGGATGGATTTATAAGAGATGATACCAACAATATTTATCATGATGAATGGTGGAATTATTCAGACGTCGAAGAAAATGAGAAAGCTTTGCGGGGATGTAGAAAGAGAAATGAGCAGACGTTCCGTTTTAATGGCTTTGAGTTTAATTAGGGTGCGCACGCTACGGTTGAGTATTCTGTCCAAATGCGAGTATTACAAGAACCATTGTGATGATGGATGAACAAACGGGTGAGGCATAGATTAGGATGGAGCTGATGAATAGTCTGTCGAGGATGCTAAGGAATTCTGTGGTACCTATCAGTCATAGCACGAGAAGATGGAGCGGACTTAGCCGCAGTGGAGTAATGCAGTTCTGAGCCATCAGTATCCGAGTGTATTCGTATTTCTATTGAGGAACGGAAATCGTTGATGGAAATGTGTGGTGACGTAGAAGACGGGACAGCCCAGAGGGATACCGCTATTGATAGGATAGACCAAGATTATCAAAAGCCTTTGATGATTTTGAATCCTTGTATTCGATCGCCTCTTAACCTTCTCTTTTCTAAGCATAATAGATTCAAGTCGTTTTAATCTGGTCTCGTAGGGTTTGTCTCTCAAACTGGGAATCATATTGGTAGCTTGACGCTGTACTCTTTCCATTCTATGTTTTCTTTTTTTCTTTCGTTTTGGTAGAATGACCGAACTGAACATACTATTCAAGATGTGGATGAACCAATGAACTGTAAAGACAAAGGATGATTTCTCTGATCTTAGATAAGAAGGCCTTGACCTATGAATCCAAGAATTTTGTTCGCTCTTTCCACTGCTTCGGGGCACTGCATACTTGGTTTTAGGTCACCATAGATTATCACCCCCAAGTCTTTTTCCTCCTTTACCTTTTGCAGTTCAACAGAATTCATATTGTAGCTTGTTTTTGCTACCGATATGTAAAACTTTGCACGAACTGACATCAAAATTCATTTATCATCAATGAGCTCAGCCCATCAGTCAGTCTATGTCAGTTTGAAGTTGCCGACTTTCAAATTCATTTGTAGATTTATTTCCCAGCTTTGTATCACTAGCGAATCTTAATATCTTGCGAAAGCAGCCCATTATCAACATCATTAATACATACGAGAAAGAGGACTGGTCTCAAGATTGCTAAAATGAATTCGTCCACCTTCGGTGTCTGTGCAGGGAACCTATCAATTATTCCTATTGTCATTTTCTCATGAAGTTTATCTTTCATTTCCACAAAAATGAAGTCGATGTTCTCAAAGGCCACAACATTTACCCCAGGAGTCCACGACGAGATGTGCTATCCATATTTAAACATAGGCATATTTAACATAGGGAATTGTACGGTTTCACTCATCAGTAGAGCTGGTCTTCCCTCTCCTCTCTCTCTCTCTCTCTCTCTCTCTCTCTCTCTCTCTCTCTCTCTCTCTCTCTCTCTCTCTCTCTCTCTCTCGTAAGCTCGTTGCTGTAAATCCCTCTCGGAAAAACCACGTGAGATTTGAAGTCCTTGGAGAGTTTAGGAGTCTCGCGTGTGCCTTTTGACGTCCGGGTTACTCTCATCCTCTCGATCCTCCCTGGAGTCCATTTCCTCACCCCTTCCCCAACCAGTCCACTGGTATTTTTGTACATGATCTTCAGTGGCGGACTTGTCTTGTTGTGTTTCCTTCTGTTCCACTAGTGTTGGGAGGGGAACCATTGTTACCTTATGTTCCACTTGGAAGGAATCACTGTTTCCTTCTGTTCCCCTCCCTTGTGCTGAGAGGGAACTACTGTTTACTTCTGTCCCACTTGTGTTGGGAGGGAACCAATAATTCCTTCTGTTCCACTTGTGCTGGAAGGGAACCATCCTCTTCTTCATCGTTCATCATTGCATTTCTTTCTTCTTCTCTTTGCCCTTTGTGCTTTCTCTCTTATTTCTTCTTTTTTACTTATTTCCTTTCTTTTGTCTATCTTTCCCATGTGCACTCTAGTGTCTCTTCCTTCAGTCATCCCATTCACAGTTACAATCTCCAGTTGATCCATGCTCTCCTCTCCCTTCCAGTCTTTCACAGTCCAGTCCCTCCTGGACTCACCACAGTCTTCCAGCGGTCGAAATATCATCCCCTGACCTCCACCTCTCAAACACCTCACTCTACCCCCACACTGGCTAGGCCAGATGATGACTGGGTATATACAAACACACTCTACCCCACACTGGCCAGGCCAGGTGATGACTGGGTATATACAAACACCTCACTCTACCCCACACTGGCCAGGCCAGGTGATGACTGGGTATATACAAACACCTCACTCTACCCCACACTGGCCAGGCCAGATGATGACCTGGGTATATACAACTACCTAAAGTTTATCATCATTATCATCCGCGTCTTTCATCCTACCCAACGTTTCCTCCTTCGGCCTTCCAGAACTTCCAGCCAATACTCTGATTACCTCCAGACTCAGAAATATCATCGAGAAATATCACCTTTTTTCGATTTTTTGTTTTGTTTTTAGATTCGAAATATTACTGATTCTATTTTCTCCATCTTCTTTTTCGATGTTTTCTGCCTTAAGACTCAAAAGATTCCTGATTTAATTTTCTTTAATACATTCTTTTTTTTTGTATTCTCGATGTTTTCTCATTGGTTGGTTTCGACAGTAGCCAAGTTCCAGTTGTCCTGGACGGTAGTGTATATATCTATATACTCACTCAGCAGCTGGAGTCAGGGGGCTGCTTGGCTATCAGTTGCAATTTTACAATTCATTTGGGTTAATGGGTTGTTTCCTGCCTCCGATCTGCAGTCCTGTCTTAACTGACGCGTTTTCTTTTAATTCCTTGGAGCTCTGTGGTTAATCTGACCTCTCTAGGGTGGACGTCCTGGTACAATACTCGCTCTCTCTCTCTCTCTCTCTCTCTCTCTCTCTCTCTCTCTCTCTCTCTCTCTCTCTCTCTCTCTCTCTCTCTCTCTCTCTGGTGTGTGTATCTATGTAACTCTGTTCCACGTAACTCAGTGCTGTGTAACTCTCTTTCTTTCTCTCTCATCTCCTGGACAACAGGGTCGCCGCGGATGATCTCGTCGCACACATACTTGTGAACATTACGACCCTTCACTCTCTCCCTCTCTCTTTCGAACGACCTCATTAAGCTCTTGTGTGTGTGTGTGTGTGTGTGTGTGTGTGTGTGTGTGTGTGTGGTGTGAGTGTTTGTGGTGTGTGTGTGTGTGTGTGTGTGTGTGTGTGTGTGTGTGTGTGTGTGTACACATGCCAAACCAAGTCTCCAAATGTGTCATTAAACTCATGTATGTGATTTCTATTTGTGCATTGCAGAAAAAGCGAGATGGATAGTGCGAGAGAGAGAGAGAGAGAGAGAGAGAGAGAGAGAGAGAGAGAGAGAGAGAGAGAGAGTATCTCAGTAGGACCTAAATATAATGCTGTAATTGTGTGCATGCTTCCCTCACAGCTTGTGAGCAACAACTTTAGCCTTTATCCAAATGAGACTTCTCATAATGGCATTCCCAAGCTCTGGTCGCAGGCCTCGACCCTCATACCGGCAGTACCAGGCCTTCATCACAGGGTCAGAGCCTCATACTGGCAGTACCAGGCCTTCATCACAGGGTCAGAGCCTCATACCGGCAGTACCCGGCTCTCATCACAGGGTCAGAGCCTCATACTGGCAGTACCAGACCCTCATCACAGGGTCAGAGCCTCATACTGGCAGTACTCGGTTCTCATAACAGGGTCAGAGCCTCACACCGGCGGTACCAGGCTCTCATCACAGGGTCAGAGCCTCATACTGGCAGTAACAGGCCTTCATCATAGGGTCAGAGCCTCATACTGGCAGTACCAGGCCTTCATCACAGGGTCAGAGCCTCATACTGGCAGTACCAGGCCTTCATCACAGGGTCAGAGCCTCATACTGGCAGTACCAGGTTCTCATCACAGGGTCAGAGCCTCATACTGGCAGTACCAGGCCTTCATCACAGGGTCAGAGCCTCATACCGGCAGTACCCGGCTCTCATCACAGGGTCAGAGCCTCATACTGGCAGTACCAGGCCTTCATCACAGGGTCAGAGCCTCATACTGGCAGTACCCGGCTCTCATCACAGGGTCAGAGCCTCATACTGGCAGTACCAGACCCTCATCACAGGGTCAGAGCCTCATACTGGCAGTACCAGACCCTCATCACAGGGTCAGAGCCTCATACTGGCAGTACTCGGTTCTCATAACAGGGTCAGAGCCTCACACCGGCGGTACCAGGCTCTCATCACAGGGTCAGAGCCTCATACTGGCAGTACCAGGCATTCATCACAGGGTCAGAGCCTCATACTGGCAGTACCAGGCCTTCATCATAGGGTCAGAGCCTCATAATCATAGCGCCAGGCTCTCGACAAAGGGCACCATTTCCCTATAAGTTCCCCAACTATGGCTTCCCACCCATAACTTTTCCACTATGGGACCCCATATTGTAACTCCCATCTACCTATAGTTTTCCCCTTCTATAGCTGCCTCCTCTATGGCTTCCCCGTCACACTGTAGCCTCACAAAGGAGAAGTTGGTGGCTGCTGTATCCATCTGGTCCTCCCTCGGCCTAAGCCAACACCGCCGGTCTGAAGCCAAATTTCCAAAAGAAGTTTTGAAGGGAAAGCAAAAAAGATTGGTTAGCCAGCCCTGGTGTTGCTAGCATGTCACCTATAGAAGAAAGAGACTGTGTTACTCTGTACCACAACTTCCAGTAGCAGGGAAATGATGGACTCATATGAAGTGAGAAGAGTTTCGACGAGACTGTACTCCCAATGATACAACTTCGTTCGAGAGGATTTTTCACTCGCCGTGTTACCTCTTGTAGGCAGAGTCCGGAAATGTACTTACGTAGATTCACAGTTGTGTTGTGTCTCAATATACAGTCGATGTTTACGAGTAGTACAGGAGCGCATCAACGAGTAGAGCAGGACTTGTGTCATCGTTACCTGGTACAGACCAGCGAGGTTGTATCATTGGGAGTGCAGTCTCGTCAAAAATCTTCTCACCTCATATGAGTCCATCTTTCCCCTGCTACTGGAAGTAGCGCAGCCTTGGAGCAGCAAGAGCTCCTGGAATTAAAGTCCCTGGACAACACCAGCATTCTTCCTCTTCCTTACAAAGGGGTCCTCGAACCCCACCTTAAATGACTCTAAACATTCCTTAGCCCTGATGCTCCGCCCCACCCCCAACCCCCCCCCCTCCGTAGTCCCATTTTGAACTGTCCGACAAGCGCTTCTTTCTCTGAACACAAGCAAGGCTTATGGTCCTGATGGCACCCATCCTCGTGTACTGAAACGGTGTGCCTCTGAACTTGCTCCTGTACTTGCTCGTCTATTCCATTTTTTGTTTAAAACCAGAACTTTCCCTTCTTCTTGGAAGCATGTGTTGGTACTAGCCATTCCTAAGAAGGGTGAGTGTTCTGACCTCTGTAACTATCACCACTTCCAGAGCTCCTCCTCAACTCCCATATCTTCAGGCATCTTGAATCATACAGTCTTCTCTCTTATTACTAGTATGGTTTCCTCAAGGCGAGATCCACTAGTGATGTTCTTTCCTATCTTACTAATATCTGAAAGACTTTGGGGAATCATACGTAGTTACCATGACATATCCGAAGCTTTTAACATGGTGTGGCACTGGAATTCTCATCTGTAAGCTCCCCAAGTTCTTTAACGTGGCTATTCTTTAGAACACCGAGTATTAAAATCGTCAAACTTATCTCGACCGTGGAAAAGATAGATATAGATATAATTCCTATACTGCAAAGAAGAGAATCTAACTATAAGTTACAGTTTTAATGTTTGTAGCCTGACTGTAAGGGCAGTCAGCCACCTTCTCTGTACAGCCAGCTGGAGAGGAGAAGCAGTCAATGTATGCTTTACTGAAATGAAAATCTATTTTGTCTTTTAGCTTGAGTCTCTTGTGTCTGTTATATTCACGTTGCTGGGAGATCCTGTAGAGAAGTATCTGTTTCATTTCGTTCGTCAGATATGTGTTGCTGTCTACTCTGTATGAGTGAATGTTCTCTATATGTTTCGTCCTGTTCGTAGTGAGAATCGTATTACGTTACGGGCCAGCAAGGATCCATGTTTAATAGGCTTGGCCAGACTTTTATGTGACAAGCGTAACAGACCGATTCGTACCTGCGATAGTGTAAGAATTATATATATATATATATATATATATATATATATATATATATATATATATATATATATATATATATATATATATATATATATTGGAGCGGGGGGTTGGAAATCCTCCCCTCTCACTTTTTTTTTTAATTTTCCAAAAGAGGGAACAGAGAAGGGGCCCAGGTGAGGATATTCCCTCAAGGGCCCAGTCCTCTGTTCTCAACGCTACCTCGCTAATGCGGGAAATGGCGAATAGTATGAAAGAAAAAAAAATATATATATATATATATATATATATATATATATACAATGACAAACATAATTTGCCCTGAGAGCGTTGAATCACCAGAATCATATAGCCTTATCCAATTTATCCTTAATTAGAAATTTATGTAAATTTAGTCAAATTATTCTGATTCTGCACCAGAAACGCTTTTTTCTTTCTCTCGAGATTGGAAACGTTCGTATAACGTCACCTACCTGCAGAGGTATACAAATATTCTCTGGCCGACGACTTCAGTGCCCACAAACACTCGCCTGAAGGAGTACAGACAAAAGAAGGAGGAGGACTTCCTTCCTCACCAGAGATCATATGTACCTGGTCTATGAGCCTACCATCTTCTGAGGACCTTCCTAGCGAAGAGGAGAGGAAAGAGGCAAAGACTCTTGTCTACTATCACGCACCTATGGTTCGACAGACGCACTCTATCCCCTCTGTAGGGTGTTCTTGTTCGAGTGTTGTCCTTCTGTGTCTCGCCCTCCAGCTTCCCCTCAAATGCTCCTCCCCGGCTTCTTATCTCGCATCATGTATCCCTAACGATAAATGGAGCTGAGAAGAACAGACTAATGGACTGCCACTTAACCTTTTCATGAACTGTGTGTATACACACATACCTTTCACATTTTTGCATGTTGGCAAGAGATATAATCCTGGATTAGAAGTGATGGTTCCTCACTCCGACCTCATCGAAAAACTACCACACTTGCATCCTTCGGCCCCCACACTACCATGGGGCACGGAGAGCGAACGAGCTATCGACATATACGAAGGGGGACGTCCAGCGAAGTAATCCCAAACAAACCGTACTCAGGGCTTCAGTCACGATGTAATCCCTGGGGTAAACACACCCATTTTCCGTCGTCGAACAACAATGGCTGAAGTTTTGAATTGAAAATTTTCTCCCGTTATTCAATATTCAGGAACAAATCTCCCTAGTCCATAGCCAGATGGTTCTACTGTAAGTTTTTCAGCTCTGTCATATCAAATCCCTATCATCCTGACGTCAGCGTTAAAAAAAAAAAATGCCACTACAAAAAAAAATAATAGTTTAGCCTCTTTCCATAATTCTTCGACAGAAAACGGGGATTTTGTTCCAGGCATTCACTTTCTCTTCTTCCTCCTTAGGACATCGCAATCCTCCTTTTATTCTGTTCTGAGAAATGCTCTAGGGTATACTTCCTTTCCCTTGCGAACAGATTCTAGCAAACTCCAAGGAGTCCCAGAAGTTTCCTTCTCATCCTTCGCAATCTTTTTCGAGTTTTGAAAGCCTGTGACTACTTTCCTCAGCTCCCTAGAACTCGCTGACACTGAAACCTTCCCTAGAGCAGGGCAATGTCTCATCATCATCATCATCAGACTAGACACCCTGACTTTGTTTCTAAAGTCGTGGTGTCCATTTTAGAACGGACGCCTCATCTCTCACCCTGGAAGACTCCGAGTGTATCAGACACCTCCTGTGATCATGTCCACCTCCACTCCCTAAGCTGGTACACCTCCTGTGGTCTTATAGACCTCAGCTCCTTAGACAGACGTCTGCGGCTGTGCTCTTACTAACCTCCACACCTTAGATATACGTCTTCTGTGCTCTTACAAACCTTCCACCTCTTCGATCAGACGTCTGTTGAGCGCTTACAAACCTTCCACTACACCTGACACCTACACAGTAACCATCTCAGGCCTGGTGATGGGAAGACCTGCAGCCAACGAGGTGCCAAAGGTGGTGTTCCAGTGGTAGCTGGAACACTAACCAAGAGAAGGCTGAAGAGGTACAGATGGACGACGTGGAATTTGACTGGAGATTCTGGCATCAATGGAAGAGATGCAAAAGGTCGAATAGCATATTGATTGGATGACGTGCAATGCTTAGGACATCACTAGCATTTCATTTTCTTTTTTTTCATGCCTCAAGAAAGTCAGGACAACGTATTAAGCAGAGACCAGAGAAGGAAAAATCAGTAACAAAAGCACTTTAGTTCTACAGTATCGTAAGGACTTTACATCCTTGGCTAACATTAAGAAGCCGTTTTATATTCTGATATTGTATTCAGATAACGAACATATCAAATGCAGTTGGCTAATAAAGTACAGCCCTTTATATAAAGAAAAAACACGTACTGACACAGTCCCCTGCAAAAACTGTAATAAGGCGTAAATTTCCATTGTGAGGTGAGGGAGTTTCCTCCTCGCGAGTGGCCCCAACTCCCGAACTTTCCACTTTATCATACGACTTTTTCAACTTTTGTGTCCTGACCATATTTTCAATTTCCCCCTTCATTTCTATTCCAGACATCCACTACTCGTAGTACAGAAGTACTGCCTCACGTCTTCTCTAGCAAGTATCTGGATAAATTTCATGTTATGGCCTCTGGCTGTTCTAATCTTGCATTTGAAGAAGTTCTGATCACTGGTATTAAACCTTAAGAATTGTGATCAGGTCACTCCATACTCTTCTATCTTCTATGATGGAGATATTTAAAGTCTAACTTTTTTCTGTAACTTAGCTCTCTTAATTCTCATACCAACTTTGTTGCCCTACGCTGGAACTTGTCTATAAGTTGTTTGTTATTCTTTAAGTGCGATGACCAAACTTGAGAAGCATATTCTACATTGGGCCTAATGCAGGACGTAAACATTTTGCTAAAAGTATTTCCTTATCCATAGACTTGAATGCTGTTCTAATATTTGTCAACAGACAGTTGGATTCCTTTATTGTTCTCAGTTAGGACAGGAGAGGGACGATGTCGACTCCCACGTTCCTCTCACAGACATATTTCTGTAGTTTAAATCCTACCATGCAATATTCCTATCAAGGCTTTGTTTCCCTGTGTCCCATCCTCAGTACGTTGTATTCATTTGGTTTGCATTTATTCATAATGTAGCAGTCTAGAGTCTCTGTCCTCTTATAAGTTGATGCAATCCTCCTCATTCTTTACTTTCCTCATAACCTTGGCATCATCTGCAAACATATTCAGATGTGAATCCAATCTTCCTGGTAAGTCATTCACATAGATCAGGAAGAGAAGCGATCCCAGAAAAGAACCCTACGGCACTCCAATGATAACTTCAACCCAATTTCGCTGGAGGCTTCTCTGACATACGTCCTTGTTCCCTTCCACAGCATGATCTAATACCTACGTAAGAAGACTTCCTTTGTGCCTATCTGATGATCTAGCTTTTTCACCAATCTCCTGTGTGGGACAGTGTCAAATGCTTTCTTGAAGTTCAGATACAGAAAATCCATCCAGCCTTCTCTTTCGTCTAATACGGAGTTCACTCACTGAAACCTGAAATCAAAGGACTGTTATACATTGTATCCTTTCCCTGAAATTGTGGTGTTTCTCACAAATGTAGTACCTCCTTTACCACTAGTCAGCCATTTGATTTTAGATTATCTTTTCTAAAATTTTACAAATCATTTTCGTTAGAGAGATCGGTCTGTACCTCAGTACATTTTCCCAGTCCTCTTTCTTAAAGAAAGGCATGATGTCTGCCCTCTTTCCATTCCTGTGGCACTTCACTTTCCTCAAGCGACGTGCTGAACAGCAATGCTAGGTGGTCTGTCAAGTCTGTTCATATCTTAGGAACATAGGCAGAAATTCCATCAGCTCTCTGATCCTTTGTATCTGTTATATATCTGCTACGAAGATAAAGACTAAACGTCCCTTCTAAACATGACGACTTTCAATCGTGTCTCCTCGTCGGTAACATACTTTTCATACTCTCCTCCTACAACATTATTCTTAGAGTAATTGTACCCCGCAAACTTTCGCAGAAGTTACACATCTGTAGAACTGTTTAGCAAGACAGAAGTCTCAAAATCGTCGTAACTCTTTTTGGTGTTTGATTCTGCTTTTCTTTCACTTGCTTACACTTGACAAAAGTCATATCCATCCAAACGTGGAATTTCTGCTCCTATGCTTAAATAAGGATATCCTACTGTAGTCCATTACTCCATAATAATTCCAGCTTAAACTTATACAATATATATATACACAACCCCGACCAACTCATCCATCATTTACCTTCTCATTTTCCTTAATCACACAGCATGACCAACACATCTATCACTCACTTTCCCATTTTCGTTAATCATACAGGAACACAAACGATCAGCGTTGTGACAATACTCAACTCCATCACCACCAGAGGGAATTCAACCCAGGATCTCTCTACTCAGTAGTCTACCGTCTCTCATTCAAACACCATTCAACCCCCTGACGTCATCAAGCAAATCTTTTCAATTCCTTTTCATCTTTTGGCATTCTTGCTTGCCGTTGAACGTTTGACCTTTGACCTCCACCCGGCGTTGTCACTGTGGATCATCTGTACATCTGGCGCGTTATCTGATGTGGCCTTATCTACTCACGTATGCAAGGCTAGCTTTGTACCCCCTTGGTCGGTCAGGGTTTGAGCCCCGTCCGTAATCAGCTATTTGTGCGACAGTGAAGCGGAGAGAGAGCCAACGACAGAACGATCCGTGGGGCTTGGCAGTGGAGGGCGGGGTGTTCTAGGTTCGGTACATTATGCATGGCAACTAGACACTGGATGAGAGCTAAAGAGGCCATTGTTCGTCTGTTCCACACGGGAAACGGCGAACAGGTATGGGAATGTATGGAGGAGGGATTTCTGCACGCACAGAGGTTCCATCTCTTGAATCTCGTGTGTGTGTGTGTGTGTGTGTGTGTGTGTGTGTGTGTGTGTGTGTGTGTATTATTCGTGTCTCGTACCTCTCTTCCTCCCAGCCTCTTAGTTACCAATGAAGAAGAAAAACACCGCATGTATACAGAGAGAGAGAGAGAGAGAGAGAGAGAGAGAGAGAGAGAGAGAGAATGGAGAACTCGTCTTGATGGTTCCTCCGTTATAACTGACCTTCCCTATAGCTTCCCACTGTCATTCCTCCTTCTAGATATGAATTACCCACACACCTTCCCATTCTATATGGCTCCCACCCTCCCATCACCTCTCCTCATGATTCTTTCATACAATAACATCGCTGTCACTGCTTTTCCTCCTGTGTCATATAGATTCCGACACCTTTCCTTACCTATAATATAGATTCCGACACCTTCCCTTACTTATATGGCTCTTACCTATATTATACCCCTCCCTTTATAGCTTCTATACCTCTTTGTATCCTCTTCAATACGTTCTGTATATATATATATATATATATTTCCCTCCTACCGCTTCCTCTTCCTCATTCCTTCCTTCTTTCTTCTCTCTTTCCCTCCTCTCCCTCGCACACTGCGTGGCTTCTCCTCCCTATTGTCTGGTGTAGGGAGCACCCTGCTCCGCCCAGGACGTCTGGCACCCGCTATTCACCCCCTGGAAAATTATCTTAATTACACAGACGCACGAACATAAACAAACGTGTAGATATAATACATGTTATCACTTATATATTTACAATCTGGAATGGAAATGATAGAATAATTTCATGCCTCTAATTGTATAATTATCTATAACGATTATCAGATCTTCTGAAGGCAAGGGAGGACACGTTCTAATTAGTGTGTGTATGTAATTAGTTATTTGTACTGTAAGGGGAGGGAGTTCTGAACTCGTGGGGTTCCCATATCTTGAACATTCTCTGCTCTTATAAACAATATATTTTTTTCTCCACGGTTTCGTGTTTCTTCAACGTTCACAGTTTTATCAGTTTATGTATGCCATTCATCCTCGACTCTTGTATTATAACAGTATTGCTTCCCGGTCTACCTGTGGTATTCGCCCTCTTCTTTCACCTCCTTCTAGGGACACGTGGAGCAACAACAGTCCACATTTGTGTGTGTGTGTGTGTGTGTGTGTGTGTGTGTGTGTGTGTGTGTGAGTGTGTGTGTGAGTGTGTGTGTGTGTGTGTGTGTGTGTGTGTGTGTGGGGATCTCCTCACTTCCTTAGCACATACAGAGATGCATCATCACGGACCATGAGCCATATCATGAGCAGTCACTACATGTCACCATTATTTCTTTTTTTCAGAAATTTGACTGTTCTTCCACGTATCCTTCTCATTCCAACTCACTAGGGGCTGCCGCCATAGTGTTCTCCATTATTAAAAGCTTCTTGAACGCGTTATTCTGCTTCTGGCGTAATCTCTATTATCTGCTACTCTTCCCTATGAATCTCTTTATCTCCATAATCTCTCTGGGTGTAGTCGTCTCCTCTCGTGTCTCGTTACGCCTTCATTCCCACCCGAGCCAAACTGAAGCATTGCACAACAAGGTCACATCTCTTGCCTGGGAGTGTCACATCTGACACTTCCATATTCCCTGATGTTACACGTGCACAGACAAGACCTGATAATGACGATGGTGTATTCTTCCTCATCGACTCTGCCGTGCTGACTGACGTGGTGATACAGAATATTTTTTTCCTAGAATACACTCCATAAGAATCTGAGTTCTCCCACTCTGAGTTCTCCCAGGCTGAGTTCTCCCAGGCTGAGTTCTCCTAGTCTGAGTTCTCCCAGGCTGAGTTCTCCCAGGCTGAGTTCTCCCAGTCTGAGTTCTCCCACTCTGAGTTCTCACAGGCTGAGTTCTCCCAGGCTGAGTTCTCCCAGGCTGAGTTCTCCCAGGCTGAGTTCTCTCAGGCTGAGTTCTCCCAGGCTGAGTTCTCCCAGGCTGAGTTCTCCCAGTCTGAGTTCTCCCACTCTGAGTTCTTCCAGTCTGAGTTCTCCCAGGCTGAGTTCTCCCAGTCTGAGTTCTTCCAGTCTGAGTTCTCCCAGTCTGAGTTCTCCCACTCTCTTTCATTACAGCTGAAATCCCCCTCCCCCCAACTATCAGGACTTTACTGTCTTTTGAGAAATGCTTGTGTCTCTGCTCCATGTATCATCCTGATTGGTTCCTTGCCTCTTGTCTTAGTACATTTGCTCTGTTACGTGAAGAACCTTTTGCAATTTCTCCATACAGTTTCTCGTAATGGATTGTTTTGAATAGCTGTCCATCAGTGTTTACTCGAATCTAATACTGTCTCATATCAAGAGGGTCAAATCTACTTCTATTTTGCCGTCTCTTTTCCTCCTTATCATTTACCCCACTGGACCTATTAAAGCTGATCTCATCTATTTAGTAAGCTCTGTCTTCATCATTCCAATAACATCTGCTTCATTTTCCATTACCATGACCTTAAACTCCGACTCTCTTCCATTTACTCCCAGTGCAGCGCGTTCACAAACATTATCATCAGTATGGCATTAGCATCACTTAACATTCTTGACCTCTGTGAGGTGGAAGTGGTCCTGTTTGGATGTGTAGCCTCTGTTTCCATTTGTTTGGCCTCAGACTATAATCATTGCTGTGTGTGTGTGTGTGTGTGTGTGTGTGTGTATAGGTCTATTTTCGTCGTCCATGAGTCTCGTCTTCAGTACGTGACAGTCTATTCCTCGTCACCTGTCATTTTTCTGTCTACGGGAGAACATGGGTGTGTGTGTGTGTGTGTGTGTGTGTGTGTGTGTGTGTGTGAGTGTGTGTGTAGGTCTATTTTCGTCGTCCATGAGTCTCGTCTTCCGTACGTGACAGTCTGTTCCTCGTCACCTGTCATTTTTTCTTCTGTCCACGGGAGAACACGGGGCCAATAGACAATGCAACAACAACAGCAGGGTAACAGGGAGCCGATAGAAACAGATGGGCAACATGAAGCCAACAGGAGATACAGGGTAACGGGAAAGCCAAGAGGTATTACAGTACCTGGACAACAGGATGCGGAGACCCAGTAGCCATTCGTTCCGTCTGTTCCTCTGTGTTGGGTCGTACGTTCAACCCTCCAAAGGTCCGTCCATGTTACGTCTCCAGTCCCATCCATTTTACGTCTCCAGTCGTTCCTCTGTCCTTTGGAGGGATCCGTGCGTCCGTTCCCGTCACTCTAGTCGTCCAAACGTCCGTCCATCCGTCCGTTTCGCTTCGTTCCTCAACCGTCTCTCCGTTCGATTCCAGTTCGTTCGTCGTCCCTCCATCACTCCGCGGGCCTCCCGTCGTTCCGTTTCGTCGTACCAAACCGTCCATCCCTTCCCTTGTGATGACGTCATCTACTTATGATGAGGTCATGAAGTCAGTGGCTGACGTCACAGATGTCAGGGTACTCGAATTAAAGACTTGTTGGAGCCCACCGGGTGAACAGGATCCTGCTGCCGATCCATTTGTCGAAACTGTCGTACTGCACGAACTTATTTTCACGAAGGGTTAGCCAAGTCTTCGTTCATAATTAAAAATCGTTCTTTCAAAATGCATGAAATTCTATCTAAAACGGAAGCTCTTCACAAATTTTACACATTTCCTCATGTTCTTCTTTTTCTGGCAGGGTATTTCTAATCGACTTTACGCAACAGATGGTTTACATCGACTTTACGCAACAGATGGTTTACATCGACTTCACACAACAGATGGTTTACATCGACTTTACGCAACAGATGGTTTACATCGACTTCACACAACAGATGGTTTACATCGACTTTACGCAACAGATGGTTTACATCGACTTTACGCAACAGATGGTTTACATCGACTTTACGCAACAGATGGTTTACATCGACTTTACGCAACAGATGGTTTACATCGACTTTACGCAACAGATGGTTTACTAGAGATTCCATGTCGCCCAGCCATGTTATCATCTCTCCTAAATCTAGATGTTGATGATGGGACTCGACCACCGCGCTCTCTCTCTCTCTCTCTCTCTCTCTCTCTCTCTCTCTCTCTCTCTCTCTCTCTCTCTCTCTCTCTCTCTCTCTCTCTCCCTCAGCGTCGGGGGACAATATGTACACGAGCCAGAGAGAGCGCGTCATCTGCATGTCATTGCATCGCCGACTGCCACACACACTTCCCTTCCGCGGTCCAATCTGCATTTCAACCTGGGACCGACACTCGGCTTTTGACTGGGAAGTTTGTCACGTGCCGCCAGGGGTGGGGGGTCCTGGGTTGTGGGGGGGTGGGGGTGGTGTGGGGGGGGTTGGGGGGGGGGGGGGGCGCCTCCTGGGTTGCACGGTGTATTGTGTCAGTCGCTTGTCTATTGGTGAGCTGATTTGTGTATGTTTGTGTGTATGTGTGTGTGTGTGTGTGTGTGTGTGTGTGTGTGTGTGTGAGATCATGTACGTATGTGTGAAATATACAAATTCGCTCGCACACACGTAGAATCATCCTCTCTCTCTCTCTCTCTCTCTCTCTCTCTCTCTCTCTCTCTCTCTCTCTCTCTCTCTCTCTCTCTCTCTCTCTCTCTCTCTCTCATGAAAAGCACACAGCTGCTAAACGGCCTCAGAGAGAGAACACACACACGCACACAGATAGATAGATAGATAGATAGTTTATTGACCACAACAAGATAAGATTGACATTAAGCATACATGAATACAATTAAACACACACACACACACCCACCCACCCACACACACACACCCACACACACACACCCACACACACACACACACACACACACACACACACACCTCGTGTTCACCACTTCTCAAAATCAGCCAATCTCACTTTGCAGCGGATTCTTCTTCTTCTTCTTCTTCTTCTTCTTCTTCTTCTTCTTCTTCTTCATTCCCCCCTCCTTATCGGCTCTTCGGTACAATCCTTGCACTACGCATCCCTCCTCCTGCACTGATCCTGACTGAGTGGGAGGAGAGCGTTGCTCCATCATCAGGACCTCACAACGGCTTATGACCAGAGCTGCCAGTAAATCTTGATCGTCCTGAACACAATACAAACACCCTCCCTGTAGCTTTACCTCACCACACGTCTCCCAAACCGCACCTCTGCCTCTTTAGGAGCTTCTGGTCACTGTCCGGTGTGTGTGTGTGTGTGTGTGTGTGTGTGTGTGTGTGTGTGTGTGTGTATTCTATCCCCTGTCCCTCGAATGTTCATCCCTTTGCCTATCCTCAACCCCTGGGATCAACCATGTTAAGTTTATCAGATTTCTGGCAAACTCCGCGCAACGAAGCTCCTTACCCCGAGACGGATCCATACCGGGAGCCGCTCTCCTACCAGTGTGGTTAGTTATACACGACCACACGAAAATCCCTCGCCGTTTGTCTCCCTCCACCGCAGCCATTCACGCCAGCTGGCCACAGGACGCAATTAAGAACTTGTGGACAACTACTGGAAACGTAAACCCGAGTGGGACGCGCACACACACACACACACACACACACAAACACACATATATATATAAGGCACACATCCCCGCATGAAGCGTGGCTGAACGCGCCGCTGGCTTGGCTAAGCCCTGAAATACATTCTGTTCGCTCCAGCAACAGCGACTCTCGCTGGTCTTTGGTTCATCCAGTTCACCGTGGCTTACCCAGACATGAGACTCATCACGGCCTTGACCCCCTGTACCGGCGCAGATGTTATCACGAGATAAGGCAAATCTCACTCAGGCGCTCCAAGCCAAGTTGACAGGGAAAGATTCAGTCCTGTAATGACGCCACGAAGTGTGTTCTCTCTCTCTCTCTCTCTCTCTCTCTCTCTCTCTCTCTCTCTCTCTCTCTCTGCAATACCCAACAGGAGGTGTGAGGTCCACGTGGCTTTTCTTCTTTAGTTCTGAGACGGAGGACCCAGCAATATGTCCCAGCACTTCCTAGGTCTTCCAGACTACGGCTGTCTGCCGATACGTCTCCCAGTTAGTTCCTCGAAACATGACAATACAGAGCCCAGCCTTTTTAAGATAAAAGATAAAGTTCATCCTTTTTCTTCCTATTCAGACTACAGACCACCTGCCCTCACCTTCCGTAGTCTTGATCTAAAGAGAATATCACAGACAAGTAACATCTTGAGAGACGTGAACGTGTACACATGATTTGGGATTCAACCCTGACCATTTTTCTAGAGTTCTATCCTTCCTCACTTAGCTCGATTTATATTAGAATGGCGTCCTATATATTTTCAGCATCATCCGCACACTGGCCAACTATTTTCCCCGAGTTTCTAGTTTTTTCCTCTTCCCGTCCAACAGCAGCATCCATGGGGAAAGTTCGATGAGTTGCATTCTATTTCTAACTCCATGATGCTGGCGTACCTCAGGGTTCTTGCTCTGGTCCCCGTCCGTGTTTCATATACATATTCATGAAAGATTTCTTATTGAAGTGACGTAGGTGATGACTGCTTTGTGTCTTAGCAATACACGTGTTTTGCTCATTATTTACTCATACGCCAACTAAATATTCAACTTTACTATTCCTACAGATGAATATTAATGATTATCTCTCGGTAACTGTGTAAACTCACAGACTGTTATCACCAGTCCTCATTATAGATCCATTTGTCGTCGTCATAGAGGTTCTGAAACCACCCAAATGTCGTTTTCCTATCAGCTGCCGAATATCAAGACGACTGAAACCTTGTAACTAGAAGTTTAAGCATCGTTTCCCGCAGACATGGCGACCGTTAACATCAGTACAATTGCACCTGCTCTCACCACCACCTTTGGATTCGATGCATGTGTGTGAGAGATGAAGGTGCTGAAATCAACGCTTTATTTTCTGTGTTCGTTCCTTGTCGTTTTGTCCTTCCAGTGAGTCAGCCAGTACACGTCTGTCCTCATCTGGAATACCACACTGATGAGGAAAGTGCATCCCAGTCATCGTCATTCTTCTCTCTTTCTCTGAACCACCTAAATACTACCTTCGCTAATCACTTGTGACCTACTGGTGACCCGTCCCTCACTACGTCTCCCTTCCTCCTACATTCATCTCTCTCTCCCTCGTCTCTCTCTCTCTCTCTCTCTCTCTCTCTCTCTCTCTCTCTCTCTCTCTCTCTCTCTCTCTCTCTCTCTCTCTCTCTAGCATACACACACAGCGTGTGCCTCATGATGGCACAGGCTCCAGGATTACGATGTGTACCTCCTGCAGGCGGGTGGTGGTGCAGTTCCTGCCATGTGATGGTAGTCTAGAGGGGAAGGAGGAAGGTAATTGAGGCAGCAGAGAGAGGACGTCCATCTGACCCGCCGTGAGAACACGACGTAGAGGGTCGACGGCGGATGCTCCTCGCCCTCCGCTGGTCGGTCGATCCTCAACAAACGCTTTGATTACCTGATAGCTGGTCAAACATCGATCTTGCACCCGGACCCTCTCCCATACACGGAGGGGCTCACCGTTCCTCCCCGAGTATACCTCCCTCTATGGCGAGTGAGACAAAGTCGTCCTTCATCTTGGTGGGCTTGTGGCTCCCATCCTTTGGAGGACTATGGTCACTTAACTTGGTAGGTCACTTGACATTTTCACCTGCTTGGTGAGCCAGGGTTCTCCTGCTTGGTGAGCTAAGCCCCTCCACCCGCGTGGTGAGCCATGGTAACTTACTTCCTGCCTGACTAGTCGTAGTGACCCCCATGCCGCGTAGGAGGTCATGGTTCTCCACCCTACTGTCTGTGGACCGACGGTGTTGATGTAACGGAAGATCATCTTCGGTTCATCAGGGCCCAGTATAGTGGCATCTTCCCGC
>NC_092224.1:83496149-83638649 GCF_036320965.1 Panulirus ornatus
CGTCCAAATTAATATTCATATCAGCTACACGTCAACTCTGAAAATAACAGATGGCATCCAGTGCCACGCACTCCAATAAAAACTAGCGTCAAAACTGTCATATAAAATATACGTCAACACGGGTCGGCCTCCCTCTGCTTGATCCCCTATAGCAAGCGATCGGATCATATTCCGACCGCTGAACCTACTTCTCGTTCATCGCTAAATGGCGTGTTTCCCCTTCCGATGATTTTCATGAGTTATTAAGCACGATACGACGGTTTGAATACAACTGTGTTACTAAAACACACAAGTGAGAATCGCTTTTTGTATTATGACGGCGTTTGATCTTTTAATAGAATCTAAACATTCATTTACGGATTTCGGAGTACACACACACATACAGAGCTGCAAGTGGTTTGGTTTAATTCTCTTATAAACCAACCAGTCGGTTATTCACGGCAGTAGAATGAATGAATATATATATATATATATATATATATATATATATATATATATATATATATATATATATATATATATATATATATATATATTTGAAGGAATAGTGGTTCCAATATTGTTATACGTATAGGGGTGTGCGGAGGAGGGTGGATGTGATGGAAATGAGATGTTTGAGGATAATATGTGGGTGTCAGGTGGTTTGATCGAGTAAGTAATGAAAGGGTGAGAGAGAGAGAGAGAGATGTGTGGGAATGAAAAGAGTGTGGTTGAGAGAGCTTTCTAATATGCTTCAAAGCAAGCGCTTCCTCCCCTCCTCTCCTCATCCAGATGGTCTGTGCATGTCACCAGCCTCTGAAGTCACTACTCTCCCTCGCCAGGCAGACACAACAGACTGATGATACGAGCATTCACATTTGCCCCGCCTACCCACCTCTACCATACGTATTGTACGAGTTATATACTCGCACTCTTTTAGTCTTCAGCCACCTCACCTTGACCCATACAAACTTCGAGAATAATGATGATAATAATAATAATAATAATAATAATAATAATAATAATAATAATAATAATGATAATGATAATAATAATAATAATAACTAATATGGCTGAAGATTATTATCATTCTTATTATTATTATTATTATCATTATTATTATTATTATCATTATTATTATTATTATTATTATTATTATTATTATTATCATTATTATTATTATTATCATCATTATTATTATTATTATCATTATTATTATTATTATTATCATTATCATTATTATCATCATCATTATCCTTATCATCATAAACCAAATTGGAAATATATAACGAAATCTCAGCATAAAACTAACCTATTCCGGCGACTATCCAGAAAAAGAGCTTCCACTGATGAAGGGGCCTACCGAATCACAAGCCTCCATCTCGCTAAACATTCTCCCCATTAAATGTTGAGGAGGAGGGGGGACCACGAAGCCCCACCCTGTGTTCTACCACTTATGCCTGTTCTCCTGCATCTTAGTGAGGACGTGCCGGCTCAACCGACGTTATACGACTAAGGTCACGGGTTCGAAATTCTCAAGTGTTCAACTTTAAACGTTACAAGCTTACAGGTCAGGTCAAAGGTCACTCTCCTACACTTTCGCGCTCAAGGGTCGTATCGTCGTGCTCAAGGGTCGTACCATTGTGTCCGAGGGTCATACTGTGTTCAAGGATCATATCGCCGTGCTCAAGGGTTGTACCGTCGTGTTCAAGAATCGTATCGTCGTCCTCAAGGGTCCTACCGTCGTGTTCAAGGATCGTACCGTCGTGTTCAAGGATCATATCGTCGTGCTCAAGGGTCGTACCGTCGTATTCAAGGATCGTATCGCCGTGCTCAAGGATCTTATGGTTGTGCTCGAGGATCGTACCATCGTGCTGAAGGATCGTATCGTCATTTTCAAATGGGAAAAGTCAAATAAATGCTCAGGATGATACAAAAGAATAGAAAAAAATTCAAACAGCAACAGACCACTGGGTCCTTTCGAGGCTCTTTGTGATGGTGGAAGGGAGAAGAATCTCACAGATTAGTGTGGTAGAAGTTAGAAAATAAACAGATCGATCAAAGAGAACAACCTGCTTAAGTGTCATAGAGACTCTGAAGGCTCAGATAATGTCGGTTGTAAGAGTTAAAGCTTAAGTGTTTACATGTCTATCATTAAACGTACTGCTTTCAACCCCCTTTACCTGGCAATTTGTTTCACGGGCTAAGAATCCTGTTGAAGAAAAATCACTTCGCCTCATTCGAGGTACAACGTTTGCCCACGAGTTTGTATCCGTTACTAAGTGTAGAATTAGACGAATCGAGTCTTTAAGTAACTTGACAGATCAAAGATCATCCAAGCCTTTGATATTTCTGAATACTTGTATTCGATCCCCTCTCAACCTTCTCTTTTCTAACGTAAGTTTCTTCAGGTTGTTTAATCTGCTCTCGTAGCATTTGTTTTTCAGCCCGGGAATCATCTTAGTAGCTCGATGCTGTGCCCTCTCCATCCCGTCTCTATCTCTTTCATTGGTAAGGTGACCAAAACTGAACACAATATTCAAGATGTGGACGAACAAATGGTTTGTAAAGAGTGTGGAGGATTTCCCTGGGCTTAAATTCGAAGGCCCTACCTATGAATCTAAAAAATGTCTACACTTTTTTTAAGCGCTTCTTTGCATTGATATATATCTTGATGCATCTGAGAAAGAGGACTGGTCCCAAGATGATCCCTGTGGTACTCCACTGTTTACGTCTAACCATTCTGAGGCTTGAACATCAATCACAATTCTTTCTTACTACAATTTACATCAACGAAATACAACCCCATCAATGCCATGTCACTTTATTATGGATGCAGAACCTTATTGAAAGCTTTTTGCATGTCTAAACAGATAATACCAGCTGCTTTAATTTTGTGATATGTATCAATTATATCATAAAATTAATCAAACAGATTTATCAGACGAGCGATTTCGTTGAAAACTATGCTGAGATTCATTTATCAAATGGTAATCCTCTAATTGGTTTACAGTTCTATCGCGAATGATCTTTTCCATAAGTTTTCCAACGACAGACGTTAAGCTAATATGATGATAATTCCCAGGCAGTGACATATTACCTTCTTTGAATATAGGTGTTACACTGGCAAACTTCCATTCACCTGGAGCTTTTCCAGTAACAAGTGACTTATTGAAAAGGTCAGTCAAGGACTTAACCATCTCATTTTACATCTCTATCATTGTTCTCCGATAAGACGTTTTGTTTACTTTCATTCCGTTTATTGCTGAGAAAATGTCTCCGTCTTTTATGTCAATTTGTTGAAGAACGTTCCCCTTAGTCTTATCAGTCAAATTGGATTCTGGACATGATAACCTGTAATCATATTAACTACCGCCTATTATGCTCAGTTTTAAGTCTTCAACTCTGTGGTTACTTCCATCCTCTTGCTATCATTACCATAATCCAATACCCAGTCTATGTTCATTACTCATATACATTACTCATATACATTCTTGGTCTATTTTGATCATCTTATGTACTTTGTGCACATCATATCATTTTCTAACTTGATTACACCTAGAGCTATTCTAGCAATAACATGGGGCGACCCACTTCAGTATATGAATACTTTTTTGCAAAGGGTGAGTGCTCTTGTTTTCAGGGTATATGCATATAAACTGAATATTGCAATATGTATTTGGAAAAGATCACAATTGAGTGTGCGTTTCATTTCCCTGTGGATAAGAAAGATGTATATATACCGTGCAATGAGCGCACACTTTCATAGAACACATACCGCTCTCCAACAACAAGCATTCCAACCGATGCTATTTTCGTAGGTTGCGTGGTGGTTTTCGTAGGTTGCGTGGTGGTTTTCGTAGGTTGCGTGGTGGTTTTCGTAAGGTGCGTGGTGGTTTTCGTAGGTTGCGTGGTGGTTTTCGTAGGTTGCGTGGTGGTTTTCGTAGGTTGCGTGGTGGTTTTCGTAGGGTGCGTGGTGGTTTTCGTAGGTTGAGTGGTGGTTTTCGTAGGGTGCGTGTTGGTTTTCGTAGGGTGCGTGGTGGTTTTCGTAGGTTGCGTGGTGGTTTTCGTAGGTTGCGTGGTGGTTTTCGTAGGTTGCGTGGTGGTTTTCGTAGGTTGCGTGGTGGTTTTCACAGGGTGCCTGGTGGTTTTCGTAGGTTGCGTGGTGGTTTTCGTAGGGTGCGTGGTGGTTTTCGTAGGTTGTGTGGTGGTTTTCGTAGGTTGCGTGGTGGTTTTCGTAGGGTGCGTGGTGGTTTTCGTAGGGTGCGTGGTGGTTTTCTTAGGGTGCCTGGTGGTTTTCGTAGGGTGCCTGGTGGTTTAGAACATTTTAAACTCAAGCGCGTTGGACTTCTTGGTCATTTAGGCCCACCAAAGACATCTTTTCTAAAAACCTTTTATATTACACCTACCTCGCTGCGCCCATTCAAACCCAGGCGACGTGTCTGCCTGATTTATAATGAGGATCACAGGTAGAATTAAAAGGTTGTTATAGCCAACGAATTCAAATTGATATCAAACTTTATTTCATAAAAGCCATTTTTCCCCATGCAGTACCAGGTGTGTGTGTATATACCCAGTTAGTGTGTGTGTATATATATATATATATATATATATATATATATATATATATATATATATTGCTTCAGAAGTCTCTAGTATCTTATGAGACTCTTGCAGCGCTCAGGAAGCCTGCCACGTCTAACAGGCTGGACCGCATGTCATGAATGTTTATATGTCTGGGGGAGAGTGCAGGGCCATCAAGCAGTAAATTTTCAATATCTTCATTGCTGCAGTTGAATCGTGGGTATGAATGGTCCTGGGATGTCTTGAACCGGTGTGAGTAATAATATAAGGATGAGTGGATGATGTCCGGAGCGTTGATGGGAAAGAGTGACTCGTGTCTGTCAAGGGAGTGTGGTTTCAGAGCGAGTGGGTGTGGGCTATTTCAGTGTGACTATGTTTTGACAGTGCTCTGTTTGCTGGTGGTGGTGGTGAGGGGGGAACTGTGAGAACAGAAGTGTGAGGCAAGGGTAAAAGTTTTGTGTCTACTCAGAGGATGGCTGGAAAGGGTGTAGGTAGGGGAAGGGGGGGAGAGAGTTTACAACGCGAGTGAACATCCATTTTTGGTGAGGCGTCTGTTGACGGAAGTGTGTGTGTGTTGTCCCATCAAGGAGCTTTTCGCTCTTAAGGAGTCCATCATGTCTTTGCTACTGAATGTAGCGCAGCCATGATGCTGGAGGAGCTCCAAGATAAGCGAGGTTGTACGGCATTGATAATAATAATGATAATAATAATAATAATAATAATAATAATAATAATAATAATAAGAGAAGAAGAGGAAGAAGAAGAAGAAGAAGAAGAAGAAGAATAGTATTGATTTTAATGAAAACAATAATAATGATGATAATAATATTAATAATAATAATAATAATAATAATAATAATGATAATAATGATAATAAACATAATGATAATAATAAAAATAATAATATTAATAATAATGCGTTTATGTATGAGTAGCCCTACAATGTATGTATGCGCAGATATACTTCGACACTGCAGTACACATTCTAGTGAGGTACAAAAATATTTTGCACAGCACATCCGTGTACTGTGTTCCCTGACGACGAGAGAGACGGACTTGGGGGAACTATAGAAGTCGAGGTACACGGAGACAGCTCCCCTCTCTCCTTCCCTCGTGGCTGGCCTGAGCCTTCGCCCTTGAAGGGTTGGTAGGGGGAGGAAGAGACTAGTTAGGGCATACGAGAGAGAGAGAGAGAGAGAGAGAGAGAGAGAGAGAGAGAGAGAGAGAGAGAGAGAGAGAGAGTTCTATATATATATTCATAAGACTCCAGAAATGTTACTGAATCCCTGAATGCCATGTAGGTCAAACCCTCTCGCGTAACTCGCTGACTTTAACAAGATGATCGTACGATTCACCGGTGAGCCACAATGCCCCCACAATGGCAAGACCCACAGGCGACGGTTTCTATACCCGCGAGGACCTCAACATTCTTCCCCGAGACTGAGGGAACGTGAGATCGAATGGAACACAAAACTAACTGGAACTGGAAAATGTACCACAGAAGTGATGACAGCATTTGTGGTCGTCACGCACCCGCTGGAACGCACCACCTGGAACGTAAGATGTACCAGAAAACTCACTGGATCCTGGAATGTCGTCACGCTACACTGAAACCACCTGGAACGTAAGATGTACCAGAAAACTCACTGGATCCTGGAATGTCGTCACGCACCACTGGAACCACCTGGAACGTAAGATGTACCAGATACCTCACTGGATCCTGGAATGTCGTCACGCACCCGCTGGAACCACCTGGAACGTAAGATGTACCAGAAAACTTACTGGATCCTGGAATGTCGTCACGCTACACTGAAACCACCTGGAACGTAAGATGTACCAGATACCTCACTGGATCCTGGAATTTCTCAACTCTCATGGATCTCAAGCTGACATAAGAAACCCAGGGTAACTCTGAACCCCGACAAATAATGCGAGTTAATATCACTCCTCAAACTCCTTAGATTCCAGCAATTACAGAATCCAGGAAAAGCCTCTGGAACTCATACACCCATGGAACTACCCAGGTGTTCCAGACTCCCTTGCTCTCTTATCTAGTAACCCGGAGGCTCTTTAGCTCTCCAGGTAATTGACGATCGCACCAGGTAAGGAGGTGGTCGTGTCTTGATGAGTTAAGTTTAAACTTTGTCAAATTTAAGCTCTTCCTCACAGCTATATTACCTTGAAAGAGACAGTAATGAAGGAGGTTGCCGCACGCTGAGCGATCCTGAAGGAGGGAAGATTAATGATGCTACCAAATGAAGGGCGATGCTGCCATGCTGCGGTGTGAGGGAGGGGTGGGTAAGACTGCGTCATGCTACCGAGTGAGGGTTTATGCTGTCACACTGCAGGGTGAAGGTCGGTTGGGTGGTGAAGCCGTGGCATGCCGTGGGGTTTGGGAGAGGTGGACGACTCTGTGTCATGCTGCAAGGTGAAGAACGATGCTGTCATGCCGTAACTTGACACCCATTATGGATGCTGATGACTGGGAAATGGTGCCTTCATGCTGTAGAGTGATGGCACTCTTTCTCAAGGGCTCCTGAGTTAAGGCTAACGGTCTTCTGTGCTACAAAAAAGAAAAGGGAAGTACGATCTCCTGTTATGTGGTAGAGGGTTGCTATCATTTAGTTCGGAGTGAGCGTATAGGGGACTAGCCTCGCCATATTGAAGAGTTGAGGAGCTCTTGAATGACATTGTGGAAAGAGAGCAGGAATTCAAGTCTTCCCCTCTCAACAAGTAACCTCCAGGCTTACGTGAAGGCACCAGTATGCCCACAGTATACTGATATACCTTAAAAGAGTTATACTTTTTTTTTTTACCAACGAGATAAACTCTGTCATAGGAAGTATAATCGACGGAGTCAAACATACGACAATGAAAGCAATATATTTTGACTTCTGGGACGATAAAGTCAGGCTCTACGTCGTTCAAAGACAGAGGGCAGGAAGCCATGTCTTCCGCCTCTCTGACCTAACCCCAACATGATCTCAGAAGTGTTGATTTGTGGTCGTCGTTTTGTCAGGTTGGTATGACGTGGCCGGCCCGTGCGTGTGTGTACACTCTCAAGCTGATCAACACAGGATTTAGTCATCGTTCATACCTTACCAACGTCTCACGTCTGTATTCCACGAATCAAACGAGTCTTCATAGTTCATCTTCAGGCGAATGATTTTATCACTTTTCAGTTTTATGTTTGTGTTTCATCGACAGATCAGCTCTTCGTTTATGCTTGATCAGGTAATCAGCTCTTATGTCTATATTCTCTCAACTAATCCGCACTATAGGTTTCATCACAACCAATCAATAGACTGTTTGTATTCCATCAGCCAATCAGGACTAGGTTCATGCTTCCTTAACCAATCAGCTTTCTGTGTATGTCTCATCAACCAGTTTTTTTTTATTACATGTTTCATTAACCAATGGACATTAGCAAGACAGTGGCATGTTTATATCATAAAATAAACAACTCAGCACTTATCACGAGCCATCAGTCAATTGGCACCATTTTATTTTTACATGTTATCAATCAAAATGACTTTGTACACATTTCTGACTAATTAACGCAATGTTTACATATTCCCGGTTAATTAATGTCAGTTTCACATGATACATCCAGCACAATTTTGCCTCTGGAGTACTTCAGCCAATCAGTTCAATTCATATATTAGCAGCCAGCCAATCAGTCCTCTGTTTGCTCCTCATCAGCTAATCAGAAGCACGATTACAAAATGATCAACAGATGAGCTGTGTGTTTACATAACCAAAGCCAATCAACTCCTTGTTTACTTGTCATCAGCGGGTCGGTGCCCTATCTACTGATGGTCAACCAATCAGATCCATGTTCACAAAAACCATCAGCCAATTAACTTTATGAACTTAGTGAGTGTTTCTCTGCTTACATATCATTAGCCAATCAACGCCATGTTTACATAACAACTGAACCAATCTGTGCTCCCTTGCTCTTTCAACCAATCACCGCTAATCAAGAGACGTGATCCCATTGGCCACCAACAATTGGACACAGATTGTGAACCATCAGTCACATTTGGTCCTGCGTGCTCTTAACCCATCAACCAATCAGCACCAGCATCGTCAACTGATTCGTCAGTGTTGTTTGGAAATCATCATTAAACCAGGACCATTTTTGGCACCACATTTTAATAACGTAACTTGAACTGTCTAAAAACTATGGCAGACGAAACAGCTACAATGACAGAACACCTCTGTTTCCCTGTCTTACCTGTTTATTCCATCTTTATTGCAGGTGAGTCCATTCGTCAGCTGGGGGGTGAGAGAGCCTGGCAGGTGAGTCGTCCATTCATCAGCTGGGGGGAGAGAGCCTGGCAGGTGAGTCCATTCGTCAGCTGGGGGGAGAGAGCCTGGCAGGTGAGTCCATTCGTCAGCTGGGGGGAGAGAGTCTAGCAGGTCAGTGTAAGCGTCAGTTGGGGAAGAGCCTGAGGGGTGGAGGTCAGGTAAGGTCACATCACTAAAGGTTACTGTAACTGCTTTTATTCCTGGTACAAAAGTGCTCATATCACGTGTTAAATCCCCCAAGTGTTCCCTCTCTCTCTCTCTCTCTCTCTCTCTCTCTCTCTCTCTCTCTCTCTCTCTCTCTCTCTCTCTCTCTCTCTCTCTCTCTCTCTGCTTATCCCCACCTGGTTTCCATGCGACTCTTCCACTCGCTCCTAGCGTCGACATAATAACCATCTGTCTTCGTCAAACAAACTGAGCCAAATCCTCACACACACAGTTAGCCTCCACTCGTCGTGTGTACTACCAGTCTCTCTCTCTCTCTCTCTCTCTCTCTCTCTCTCTCTCTCTCTCTCTCTCTCTCTCTCTCTCTCTCTCTCTCTCTCTCTCTTCACCCAAGGCAATATTATCATTCACACTTAATTCCAGTTCATGTTCACTGTGTCTTAAATAACAGTAATTGATGATACACACACACACACACACACACACACACACACACACACGTATGTTTATATGGTATATTGGGCGTTCGTTCACCCGTAGTGGTAAAGAGAGAGAGAGAGAGAGAGAGAGAGAGAGAGAGAGAGAGAGAGAGAGAGAGAGAGAGAGGTTCGACAAGTAGCTGGCTATGGGACGCGGGGGTGGTAGTCATTCATGAGGGAATGAGGAACGAGACCTTTTGATTCATGGGATAGACAGACCCCAGCGCGAGGCATGTGTAGCTCCGGAGCGCGGAATTGAGAGGAACATATTACCGAGAGGAGGATTATGATGTGTGTGTGTTATTACTTCGAGTGTTGCGGAGATGGCTTGAGAGAGGATGGACTTGAAAGAGCTTTTGTGTGTGTGTGTGTGTGTGTGTGTGTGTGGGAGGGGGGGGGGGAATCGTCTGGATGGGAATGGCACGTGTGTATGTGTGCGTGGCTCTGTGCGATCATGAAAAAGGAGAATACCAGAAAATGAGAGATGTAATGTCGCTTTGCTATTTTGTGCAGGGACTTAGGGTGGCTTCTTGTTCTGACTGTGGTTTGGAGGAGCTACCACAATAATGGAGAACAATTGGATGAAGTGGGTCAGATGGAGGAAGACGGAAATAAGAAGCATAATGGGTGCTTACGCTATATACATCTATGGTGATTAGAGAGAGAGAGAGAGAGAGAGAGAGAGAGAGAGAGAGAGAGAGAGAGAGAGAGAGGAGGTGTGGTCTACCAAACAGATTACATCTGAGGTCAAGTGACGGATTTGTTGGGAGGTGGGGCTGTAAGTCTCAGAGACCGGATGAAGGAGTCCCCGGAGGCCGAGGTGTGTGTGTGTGTGTGTGTGTGTGTGTGTGTGTGTGTAGTCGGGTGGGGGATCAGTGTGTGGGGCTTTGTGATGACTCGAAACACATGAATGAGAGACACTGAATGAACCACGCGGCGGCTGCTGCTGCTCCTCCTCCCTCACGAAACGCTATGCCAGAGAGGAGACAGGGAGAGAAACAGGATTATGAGCTTATGTCTGTCTAATCCTCTCTCTCTCTCTCTCTCTCTCTCTCTCTCTCTCTCTCTCTCTCTCTCTCTCTCTCTCTCTCTCTCTCTCTCTCTCGGTCTGTTCTGCAAAAATCGTGACTTGACCATCTAGACCGGACTTTCCAGTGTGTTCGAGCAGTTCGACGTAGATGGAAAGAAAAAAACAATGTTTTAAGACTTTACGCTCCAGCTGGGGAGAAGTGTTCCTGCATAGGACGTCCTTATTCAGGCCCCCAGCGACTTTTGACGAGGGGGCGGGGGAGGGCGGCGCAAAGGCACCTCGTATGAGGTCCGCCAGCTCATTACCTGCGGCAGGAGGAGGCAAGAAGTTCCTGGGTATTCACATTCAGAGATGACCCCCACCATTCATGGAATCTCTCTCTCTCTCTCTCTCTCTCTCTCTCTCTCTCTCTCTCTCTCTCTCTCTCTCTCTCTCTCTCTCTCTCTCTCTCTCTCTCTCTCTCTCTCTTTCTTAATATCGGAGAAGTGTACCGACTAGAGGGGAGTGGGTGGGGGCGCGGAGACGAAGCAGTAAAGGGTTTCAAAAAGAGGGCTGGAGAACGTAACGAGAGGGCGGGAGGACAACACGAGAGGGCTGGAGAACGTAACGAGAGGGCTGGAAGATGACACGAGAGGGCTGGAGGTTAGCACGAGAGGGCTGGAGATTAGCACGAGGGGGCTGGACTGGGACTGATGAGGGATCAAGGGATGAGACCAAAGATGGAGTGGGACTTCCAGGTGCTGGAAAGTAGCAAGAGAAATGGAATCAGGTGAAGGAGGTTCCAGCCCCGGTCCAGGCAACCACTCGATTCAAAAGACAAACCAGCAGTGCAGCCTTCCACTTGCTAATGGTAGATGAATGGTAGCATGGTTTCAGATTGGGTTTAAGTACATACATACATACATACATACATACATACATACATACATACATATATACATTACTTATTTTCTTTTATTCCAAATTACGTATCCAGTATTTGCATGGTAAAGAACAGATGAACAATGGCCATATTTGCATACGTTCTCTCTCAGGCTATTCATGTTTTACCGCGACTCTTTCATATAACCCGGTTCGACCCATGACCTCCTTGCATATCAGTCCAATTATTTCCATAAACCGCACGCCTCCCGCTCTCCTGAAAGTTTAGGCCCCGATGCCCTAAAGCCTTCCTCCTTCCTGACTAATTCCTTCCATCTTCTCCATGATCTATCCTTCAGTCTTACTACCTCCACTTATGAGACATATTCTTTTTTGTCAATCTCTCTTCACTCATCCTCTTCATATCCCTGTACCATTTCACCTACTATATTTCTTTATCTTATCTCTAAGACGATAAACCTGCCTTAAGCCATACATCGTTCTCAAACATTTCATTTCTAACACAATCCACCAGTGTTCTGCATTCAAAATCCAAGACTAGCAGGCAGGCATCACTGTCGGGAAGGCTATATTTTCAAACGCACCCATATTTACCATGACATACACTGTACCTCTCTTCCACACTCCTTCACACACCCTCTCCCGGGCAGTGACAGTACCGACCCCTCCCGGGACCCTTGTCCCTCTATCAGACTAAACTCTTTCTTCCATTTTTTTGCAAACGCTTACTATATTTCTCCTACCATCTCACCTGTCATGGATACCCAACTGTCTAATGACGTTTTCGTACAATACCTGTCAAGTGTCCAACTAAGGCCTTCACTCACCAGTTCACTAACACGGCTCTTGCACACCTCGTGAGCCTTGAATCTCCAGATTTTGACGGCAACTGCTTTCAGATATGTTTTTTCCTGTGCCACATATTTGCTCTCCTGACTTCACAGAGCTATATAACTTTCATCTTTTTGCTCTCAAGCTGAGTTCCTCTACCCAAGAGATTTCATCGCACACTACAGGAAGAGGTTCAAATCTTATCACACAGATGATGGAGGGGGTGAAAGCCCTCACCTTTTCCATACCCAGTAAGATGAAGCAAATTACGAACCACTCAACCCATATTTGAGACCGTCATAACCACTCTCCCAGTACTCTGGATTTTTCCTTTCACTGTTTTTCCCCTCGGTCCGTAGCTACAGAATCTTGCCCCCCTGACTAGTTCATCCAGCGACACTTCTGTAAGTACCAGCACCCCTCACTACACCTGTTCTTCATGCTACTCTCTCTTTCTATATGTCAACGCTTCCACTTCAACAGCGATGACTGGACTAACGTGTGAAAAAATGTCAACTTTTTCATGGAAGTGTTCCTGTCTTTCCTCGGGCGATGCTTCTGTCTCTCCGGAGAGCAGAACGGGGTCGTTGGTGTTACACTGGAGACATACAATCTCTCTTCCCCTCTCTACTTCTTTCAAATCCACTTCCACTTCCCTTCCTCGACCATACATCTCGTCTCAACGCAACCACCTTTACAGAATCAGATTTGGACAGGCATCCCAGTGGGGCAGACGTACCCCAGTTAAGTTTAAGACCTCAAACATCTGATTTCTCTTCCTTCGTATTTTCGAAGCTCCTCACAACTTTACCCATCCCAGGTACGCGATACAACACAGTCAGTCTGCCTGTGGCTCCTGCTCACATATCGAAGATGCTTCTCCTCCGAACAACTGACCCGATTATGCAAGGGACTGACGTACTGTGGAGCCTAGGTCGCCTCGTAATCGACCAACCCTAACGGGTAGATAAGCACCTGGCTTGGCTCAGCGCCCTACCCTGTCTGGGGCTCATGCATGTGCCAACAGTATGTCACGAACCGTGAGGAGACGATTCGCTTATGCCAAACATCAAGAAACCATTTTGTCAGACAATGATTTCAGAGTCATTTATATGTACTATCGAAATCTTAGATGGTGAAAACAGTTCATGCTTATAGTTATAACCCTATCTTATGGGCCTTTGATTCTTTCTTATCTTCATTTTTCTGTTCTCTTTCATTCGCTTCGTCTCTGATACATCTCCCTAATCTCCCTGGCTATTGATCCCTTTCCTTCCCCTCTCGGTTCGTCGTCGTGGACACGGGACACGTTGTGCTCCCTAGAATGATTCTACGGGTTGCCACTTATATCAGGCGGCAGCTTCAGCCGTGATAAACTTTAAGTAGGACTGGGAATTGACCATTCTCGTCCTCACTTGTATATTAATGACCCACCGTAGGTCAGGGGGGGGGAGGGCTTTGGCTCCCACGCTGTTTGACATGGGACCTTACCTTCACCCAGCTCACCCTTACAAAGCTGATGTCTTCGTGGCTCCCGTTAAACTTGTGATTCTCTCTCTCTCTCTCTCTCTCTCTCTCTCTCTCTCTCTCTCTCTCTCTCTCTCTCTCTCTCTCTCTCGGCAGCTCCGATGCATTAGGCACCGAACAAAGTTCCCCCCCCCCTTGCGCATTCCATTCCGTTTCTATCAGCCGCCGTGAGAAAAACATTTGACGCTCGTCTTCTCTCCTCTGATATTTCTTTGGCGCTCGCTGGTCGTGTCTCTCCCCTCTCTCGAGTTGCTGTTCCTTATCCTCCTCCTCTCCTACCCATCCTGCTATTATTCCTCCTCTTCCTCCTCCTCCTCTCCTACCCATCCTGCTATTTTTCCTCCTCTTCCTCCTCCTCCTCTCCTACCCATCCTGCTATTTTTCCTCCTCTTCCTCCTCCTCCTCTCCTACCCATCCTGCTATTATTCCTCCTCTTCCTCCTTCTCCTCTCCTACCCATCCTGCTATTATTCCTCCTCTTCCTCCTCCTCCTCTCCTACCCATCCTGCTATTATTCCTCCTCTTCCTCCTCCTCCTCTCCTACCCATCCTGCTATTATTCCTCCTCTTCCTCCTCCTCCTCTCCTACCCATCCTGCTATTATTCCTCCTCTTCCTCCTCCTCCTCTCCTAACCATCCTGCTATTATTCCTCCTCTTCCTCCTCCTCCTCTCCTACCCATCCTGCTATTTTTCCTCCATCTCCTCCTCCCGTGCCTTGATGCCAGAATCACACTCCATCAAGTCTTATTTCACATCTCATCTCCCTCCATCCCACACACGTATCCCGAAAGTGTCACGTGAGGCAGGTGGGGGCACGGGTCGCACCTCCCCTCACCAGTGGTGGAAGTTACCTCACCTGCCTTGTGGAGTCGGTCCTTCCCTCTACACTGAGGGGGTTCACGTGGAGTCGGTCCTTCCCTCTACACTGAGGAGGTTCACGTGGAGTCGGTCCTTCCCTTTACATTGAGGAGGTTCACGTGGAGTCGGCCCGTCCCTCTACACTGAGGAGGTTCACGTGGAGTCGGTCCTTCCCTCTACACTGAGGAGGTTCACGTGGAGTCGGTCCTTCCCTCTACACTGAGGAGGTTCACGTGGAGTCGGCCCTTCCCTTTACACTGAGGAGGTTCACGTGGAGTCGGTCCTTCCCTCTACACTGAGGAGGTTCACGTGGAGTTGGTCCTTCCCTCTACACTAAGGAGGTTCACGTGGAGTCGGTCCGTCCCTCTACACTGAGGAGGTTCACGTGGAGTCGGTCCTTCCCTCTACACTGAGGAGGTTCACGTGGAGTCGGTCCTTCCCTCTACACTGAGGAGGTTCACGTGGAGTCGGTCCTTCCCTCTATACTGAGGAGGTTCACGTGGAGTCGGTCCGTCCCTCTACACTGAGGAGGTTCGGATAGGGTCTTTTCCTTCCCTTGAACACTGTTGTCGGAGATGGGATCGTACCGTCTCTCACCACCTTTGCCAGATTTAAGACAGAGGTTATTGTTTTCCCTAATGTTGTTGATCGTTTGGTATAACTGGACGTAAACGCCGTCTCCTGTTTCTTTACGTCTAGAGAGGAAGATAAACACACTTCCCACACACACACACACACACACACACACACACACACACACACACACACACACACACACACACTTCCCACACACACACACACACACACACACACACACACACACACACACACACACACACACACACTGGGGTAAAGATAATGTCTAACCTGGCTGCACAACCAACCAGTACTAATTACCCTCATTATGAAGTTAAGTAGCCAGGGTCTACGTACTTACCCAGGCTAAGAGTCTTGCAATCAGGGCTCATTAAGGGGAGGGGGGTGTTGGTGGCATATTCAACGGAGGTCATTTTCCTGGGGAGAGAACGAGATTTAGGTATGAGAGAGAGAGAGAGATAGAGAGAGAGAGAGAGAGAGAGAGAGAGAGAGAGAGAGAGAGAGAGAGAGAGAGAGAGAAGAGCTAGTGGGTAAAGCTAGCAGCCTCGCCTCTGGTGCACAGAAAGGGCAGGAATGGTGAATGGTGAATACGTCACACTGAAAAATAACGTATACAACTGCGTATTGTACTGGCTGTAGGTAAACGGGTGAAGAGGTGTCGAGTCTAATAGCTAAATCCGGAGGAAAATAAACCTGGTAATGCTCTAGCGGGGACAGAATTAACTAAAGAGATAAGATCTCACCTCATCCGTCCGGAGAGAGAGATACAGGATAGCGAGGAAGATAAGAGACGAGAGAGCGGAAGAGAGAAAAAAAATTTGTAGTAAGTGATAAAATATCAAGTTTCAGGAAGTATTGACAGAAGACTCATCCAGTCGAAGAGAAAAAATTTGTAGTGAGTAATAAAATATTAAGTTTCGGGAAGTATTGATAGAAGAAGACTCATCCAGTCGAAGAGTAGATGAATAGAGAAGCATAACTGTCAGAAAATGGAACTTGTCTTGTGGTCTTGACAATTTTTGATTCTACGAAGATTTCTAAGTGTGAATCTCGGACCAAAATTTCCAGCGATAACCGTGAAGGAGCAATCAGGATAGTGCAGATGGCAGCGAGTCACACGGTCCTCAGAGATGGTTATAACATCCTCATGATGGGGGAGGAGTTCAGTGCATAATGCCATGGGAGAATTTAGATTCTCACGGAGACAGAGAGTCGTGGAGACGCAAAATTCCTAGAGTGTACAACGAGAGCACTTCCTGGATCAGTAAAGAATACAAAGGAACATAGACACTAACAGACTACTGGGGTCCTTTCGAGGTTGTTTCTGAACGTGGAGGATACCAATCATTAGACCTCGTCTTTGCATTATAACAGCAAGGAAATGGAAAGTATAAGATGAGATACATAACTGGAATATGTGATCTTGTGATCCTTAAGTTGGATATATGATTCATGGGGTCGTGACAAGAAGAACGCCAGACTCAGAGGGGGGGATATGTGCCTCGGGACATTGTGTTCCATAACTACCATTACTTTTTTATGGATGGCTCTGTGAAACGTGCAATGCTGGAGACAGAACGTTGGTACCTTTAGCTGCCAACAGAGGGAATATTCCAAAAGGGAGACGGATGATTTGATGAATGATAATCAAGAAGCGGAGGAGCTTGAAAATGCACTAAGGAGAAGATCCAGTCGGCACTAAAGTCAGCCGGCGTTGAAGAGAGTACATGGAAGGAGTCCAACATGCTATAGAAGGAGCGGGGAAAAAAAAAAAAAAAAAGAGATCTAAAAGAACATTGTGATCGAGGCAGGAAGTAATCTAAAGCTCTTCCAGAAATTCGCCAGGAGTAAATTGTCAGTTAAAGGGCAGCTAATCAGGCTAAGTGACTCAGAGGGAAGAGTTGTGGGAGGCGGTGTAAAGGTATGCGAGGAGCTGAATGACAAGTTCAAAGATATTTCTTATTTTTTTTCACGGTCGAAGTCCCTATAGCCTCATTAACGGGGATGGGGAGGAAGAGGTCTTAGAAAGCGCTGAAGTTGCTAGAAAAGACTATAGGAGCCTTCTGGAAATGGTCTGGGGTCATCAGGTGTGTGTGCCGCAGGGTTCGATCCAGGGATAGACATTGCTGTTCTTGATCTATTACGTAAATGCCTCGCCGGAAGCTTTGAGCTCATGGCTACATGTGTTTGCCGATGATGCCAAGGTAATAAGGGAGGTAAAGAATAATGAGGATCACACTAGTTTGCAAGTGGACCAAGACATACTCAAAAGCTGGTCTGATGTATGGTTGATGAAGCTGAATCTGAGAAAATGTAAAGTAATATGGATTGGACAAAGAAAAAAAGAAGAAGAGCTCTTTGTAAATGATGCCTTGCAGGAAATGAGCTGCAGCAATCTGTGTGTGAGAGAGACTTGGGTGCTTTGTACCTAACCCGTTACCACAGCTCCACTTGAAAAGTTAGAGACTTAGATAAGGAAATATTTAACCGACTGTCCACGTCGTAGTCAGGCTAGGATCAGAATATTCTTCTCGGATTTTGGTCGTCACACGTAAACCGACACAAAGTATAGATAGAGAAGGTCCCGAATTTAGGAGATTTGTGTCACAGTGAGAGGTAATTAATGCGTCCATCGTGGACGAGAAAAGAGCAAGGGGTGATTTAATCACACACTTCGAGTTTCTAAGCCAGTTTGGTGATGTTGACTAAGAGCAGTCCTTCAAATGATGCAAACATTTGGACAAACCAGAGGACGTAACAAGACATAAAGGAAGCCAGTTGTTACAAAAGATATACAGACGTACTTCCATAGGACAAGAGTAGAAGATGAGTGGCATAAGCAAAGAGATGAAAGAGTGATTGCTGACGGTACGTCTACAAAGGTACAATAAAACTTTTGTCAAAGCTAGAAAAAGTTCATAAGTGTCGAAATTATTCCCCCGTACAGTACACATAAGTGATTACACACACACACACACACACACACACACACACACACACACACACACACACACACACACCTGCGCTAGGCAGGGGTGTATATGTGTGTACACACACAAGAACAATGACATGGTACGCACCATTACACAAAAGTTATGAGACGGAACAACACGAGTGTAAAACTTTCTCCCTGTAATGACAAAAAAGAACCACAAATAGTAGTCACGCACTCACTAACTCGCATAAATTTTTGAATACAAAAATCAAGACAAAAAAAAATTCTTTACTAAAACCCAGAGGCTAGCAACATATGAAATTAAAAAGCAGAATTCTGTCATACAAATTCATTTTACATGTTTGTATACATGTTTTAGATGACGTTTTGCTTTTAGGTTATGCAAATGAATATAATAACGAACGAAGATCAGTAACAACATGAATAACAATATTATTTTCACGATTTTATTAATGATTATGTTGATAACAAACAATAAATCGGGAATAAAATGAAATATAAGGTTAAAGAGAAACAAAAAATTGAAAAAAAGTGTAAGTTTATGTAACAATTTATGCCGATGTGCCAGACCGATGGATATTACGATATAAATACTATAACGTAACGAATGACGCCACACGAATGCATAAGGCTTTCGAATTTTGAGTCCAGCGCGACTGTGAATGCCCAAGTGAGACACACCACGTACGTAATACGTTCGTGAGGGGTGGAGGGGACTGGAAGGAGACGTGAGAATAGATGAGGGAAGTAACTTAACGAATTATAAGACGGTGGGGGGGAAAAGACAGAATAGGAAGGTAGTCAAGGATAATGGATAATAATTATTAAGAAGGGGACTGAACGTAGAAGGGGTAAGAAATAACTGTGATAAGAAAGAATGATAAAGAAGAGAAGAGGAAGAAGAGGAGTTTTATGATCACGTGTGTAGGTCATGTTGCCAGTGACAACCAGTCTACACACACACCCACACTACACCCTATACAACTACACGCCTCGCATCACACTGACAGCCACGTCACCATACACTATACACAGTACTACACCCTGCATGTCACCATACACTATACACCCCCATCACATCAACACAAGGCTCTATACGTTGTATATACACTTCGTTACACCCTAAATGGTTCCAAATACGTTATACACGTTACACTGCCTACACTTGACAACCTACATTATATTCTAGAGTACTCTTCCACGTCGTATTCCATTAGTTAGCAACCACAGTGCAAACTCACCATAGCCCTACACTCTCTGGGTGTTTTGGGAGGGGTTAAGGACTCAGATGGTCGGTGAACCATCTTTTCAGTGGCTGTCAAGTTTCACTCCTTAAGCCCAGGATGCTTTCTTGTATTTCAGTATCACCGTGTGCACAGTCCTTACCATAGCCTTACACCCACATCTCCACACAACACACCCCTGCTGTCTATCCCATTACATAACTCACTACACACCCTCAAGAATACACCTGTTCCCTCACCGTCTCGACAAAAGCTTTACACCCTACTCAAGGTGTACCATCTCACTACTACACCCACGTCTACACTAAAACGACGACACAGCCTAGTAGAGACGTCCACGAGGTATGGTGTAAAAATCTATACTCAAACCTTTTTTTTTTCTACACTTCCTCTCCAAAGACCCCCATACCACTTACACCCCTATGGGTACACCACCACAGATCGCTCACCACAGACATGCCTACACACTCTCCCATCCCCGTACACCACTACTGATCGCTCACCACAGACACACTCCCCCATCCCCTTCCCACACACCAGGCGCACCCACACACCCCACACCTACGTATATACAGCACAGCTCCTGTACCTACCGCCTACACCCAATATCCACACCCTGACGAGCACACCTCACCCCCCCCCCTTCCCCCGCGGGGGAACACCCTTCCCAGACGCCCACGCCCCTATCACAACACATGCGACACCAAGAATATCAGAGGGGAGTGTGTGTGTGTGTGTGTGTGTGTGTGTTGGCAAACCTGGCCTCCAGCGTAAAGATTAGGTTTCTACCCCTCTGTACACACTGGATATCGTGTGTGTGTGTGTGTGTGTGTGTGTGTGTGTGTGTGTGTGTGTGTGTGGCGGGAGGGGAAGGGAACCCACCACTCCGTCACAACCTTGTGTCTCCAGCCTGCAATAACGGGAGAGAGAGACAGCGAGGGGGGAAGTGTCTCCTCCTGACAGTGTACGAGAAGTGCTTCAGAATGTCCCTTGATGGGTCAACCTTACGGTGTCAGGTCGAGACAATGTCCTCGAGACGATACCCGGACGCCTGCTTCTTATTTTGTGTACATATATGCGCGTGTGTGTGTGTGTGTGTGTGTATATGTGTGTGTGGAAGGATGCGAGCGCGCGTCGCGTCTCACACCGTCGTCTGCTCTTGTAGACGGAGTCTTAACGCAAGGTGGGGAGGTGGTTTATGAGGCGTTGTGTTGTGGTGGCTTCGTCTCTACCCTCTGGTAATGTGACGATGCTTCGAACCTGGAGACTTTCCTTCAGTAATGTATTTAGGTACTGTCGATAAACTTGAAAAAAAAGAAAAAGAAACGTAAATTATATGATGAAAATTATCCGTAAAACATTTCATGCTGAAAACATAAAACAAAATAAAGAATCTCTGATCATCCCTGATGAAGTAGTTACGGTTTGTTTACTTGTTTTGACGGTTGTTTGTATGTTTGTTTGTTTGGGGATGACAGGCCTATCACCAGCCTGGGTCATTAAGGAAGGCCGTCAGCATCAAGCTACCACAAACCACCAAGCGTAAAAATCTTTTACCACCGTCATCATGAGGTGTTGAAGATGACACTCTGGGGTTCACATACACCCTCACTGTGAGGGTGGCTCACGGAACGTCCACCACCGATGGTGCTGTGGTTGTTGTTAGCCACAGGTGGCGAGGCACATCTTGTCCCACGGAACTGATGGGAAGGTGCGGGAAAAAAATAATGCGAACGGAAGATATTTATAATATTTTAGAAAAAAAGAGTAATTACTTGGGAAGCAGAAAGCTGGTGCACTGTTACCCAAAGCTGGTGGACTGTTACCTAAGCTGGTGGACTGTTACCCTAGCTGGTGGATTGTTACCCTAGCTGGTGGATTGTTAACCCTTAGCTGGTGGACTGTTAACCCTAAGCTGGTGGACTGTTACCCTAGCTGGTGGACTGCTACCCTAGCTGGTGGATTGTTACCCTAAGCTGGTGGACTGTTACCTAAGCTGGTGGACTGTTACCCTAAGTTGGTGGACTGTTACCCTAGCTGGTGGATTGTTACCCTAGCTGGTGGATTGTTACCCTAGCTGGTGGATTGTTACCCTAGCTGGTGCACTGTTACCCTAGCTGGTGGACTGTCACCCTAGCTGGTGGATTGTTACCCTAGCTGGTGGACTGTTACCCTAAGCTGGTGGACTGTCACCCTAGCTGGTGGATTGTTACCCTAGCTGGTGGATTGTTACCCTAGCTGGTGGATTGTTACCCTAGCTGGTGCACTGTTACCCTAGCTGGTGGACTGTCACCCTAGCTGGTGGATTGTTACCCTAGCTGGTGGACTGTTACCCTAGCTGGTGGATTGTTACCCTAGCTGGTGCACTGTTACCCTAGCTGGTGGACTGTCACCCTAGCTGGTGGATTGTTACCCTAGCTGGTGGACTGTTACCTTAGCAGAGACACGAAACAATTAATAAAAGCATTATCATCTTGACATGAATCAATCTATTGTGAACACGTTTACGAATCATTATTTGAAACCGAGAGAAATACAAACACCTTCTTATCAAAGAGTGTATACCTTCAGAGCATTTTTTTTTTCTTTTTGTTCCAGGAACCAACAGGAAACTAAATATTTCTGTTTTTTTTCTATTTTTGCGGACAAAGGTCTGGTCACAACCATAATTGAGACGTGCCAGGCTATAGGGGGAAAAGGAAGGCAATTTTTTTCTTTTTTTTTTATCTTTTTTTTTTTTGACCAGTGAAAATAATGTTTTTTTGAAAAGGAGTCAGGTCGTTGTCTGTCATTAAAGACACGAGGAAGGTAAGAGATTTCTAAATCTCAGCGACGTAAAATGAAGATGTATCACAATGGCCCAACACGGGAGTTGCCAAGGGCCACTACAGTAACCATGAGACGCCGTTGGCTTGAGGAGGACTAAAGTGGCCTCACTAGCTGTGTCGAGAGAGAGAGAGAGAGAGAGAGAGAGAGAGAGAGAGAGAGAGAGAGAGAGAGAGAGAGAGAGAGAGAGAGAGAGAGAGCTATCATCACTACCTGCTGCGGAGATATCATAGGGTAAAATTCTGAGCGTCAGTTCTGGGAGAGGCACGATAAGTCTTGGATCGCCTTTAGACGAAACTCTGGCAAAAGTTCATTCAATGTCGCCTCAGACGTGAGAGCGGTTCTCTACACAAGGATAAATTACTCCTTCCTCCAGTCGGAGCAGCGGATCAGATATGAACAATTTCCGGCACCTGAAGAAAAAAAAAAAAAGGGGGGGCGTCAAGTTTCTCAAAAGGTCAAGAGAGCCATTTGTGCAATATGGGGGGTGTCTCTTTAAAGCAAATTGGACTTTGCACTGATAAACAAGTGTGATTAAGAGGCGAAACGGCAGTGCCATCACAGGAGATGGAAGAAGTTGAGAGGAGCTGCGGGAAAGGAAATAAAAAACTGCTGGTGTTTTTTTTTAGAAGCAATATACTTAACAAAGTTACGTCCAGAGTTGGAAGACGAGGTATGGAGACTCCACCTGTTCCCCTGCATCTCATTGCATTCATGTCTCGCACAATATCCAGGAGAGACGTACAGTTCGGTGTACAATACGAAGGAATCCAGAACTCCCCCCCCCCCCCTCCTCCAAAAAAAAAAGAAAAAAAGATAGGGTGAGGAAAAATGAGGTGGTGTATGAGAGATGTGGTACGGCAGGGAATGCAGAGGTAGTGCATTTGTGGAGTGGGAGAGTGGGTGAAAACGTATTATTACTTTTGCGGTGCATTTGGGAATGTGGTAAGATTTCAGATTATTTTTTAGACTATCTTCATTATCATCCCTGAATACACTTACGAATTACTTTCATGGTGCTTTCATGTTCATCTCACAACATGATGACTGATTACTTTTAGATATGATTACGAATTACTTTTAAAACATTATCGTTTTTAATCTAACCTGCGATAATTTCATTTCGATAACGAATTCGTTGTGATTTCAGTATTATCAATTTCAAACCTGAGGCCAATTTCAAGACTTTTATCTCAACTACAGGAATTTCATGTAGAACTTTCTGATATTCCTTAACAGAAATCTGATCCCTTAACCTTTCTGATATTATTATTACTGGCAGAATTTAAAAATCTCAACCTTTTCAATGATGTGAAAAAAAAAAATAGATACACAGACGGAATTTACATTATAAATATATTACTTAATGACGAGACGTTCTTGTGGTCTCCAACAGATTTCCGAGATCAGTGTAAATATCATTTACAGCCGTTGCATTTACAGCCGTTGCATTTACAGCCGTTGCCTTAGGTGAACCTGTTATGACTACCCTTATTAAAGTGATGAACAGTTTGACGTCAGTTCTGATGGTGGTATGTGGTAGTCACACTACGCATCTTAGTGGAATGATGTAAACCAGCTCCACGTACGATCATTCGTCATTCGTGTCCGTAAAGTTTGTGATTTTCGTAATACGAACGAAAGGAAATCGTATTCTTTGGCGGGCATTGGAGACGTAGGATTTAACGCGAAATAATATATGGCTTTATGAAGGATAAACGACCATCTGACACCGTGGTTTCTGGAGATGAAATCATACTTGTAAAACGCTTACAGTACGCCCGGACGACGGACGAATCACGACTGACGAACGAGGGACGATGTGATGAGAAGGATGGAAGACTGTTGTCCCTACCAGAGAGCGGGGAGTGAGTGTGGGCATTCGGACAACAGGGGATATATACTGGGGAAAAGAATGAGAGAGAGAGAGAGAGAGAGAGAGAGAGAGAGAGAGAGAGAGAGAGAGAGAGAAATGGGACACCACAACGATTCCTACTGTAGTATTAAGCACGGAAAAGATCCCCTCTGGAGAGGGGGAAAAAAAAGATAGTAGATAATTCAAAGACTCATCTCTCCACCGAAAAAAAAACTTCATTCATTTGAGCCAGCGGGAGTTATCTCTCTCTCTCTCTCTCTCTCTCTCTCTCTCTCTCTCTCTCTCTCTCTCTCTCTCTCTCTCTCACCGATAAGTTGTCTTGATTACATTTGACCGACCCTTCGGCGCAGAACGGCTCCTTCCGTCTGGCATGAACGTTGTTACGAACGTTCGTGATTGTTAGGAGAATTCATGCCTGGCGTAAACATTCTCGTAAACGTTTCTCATCGTCAAGACGTCCCTTTACGCTTGATGCAAATGATCTTAGGAACGTTCAACATCACGAAGATGTTCTCTACCTCTGGGGATAAATGTTCTCTGAAACGTTTCACGTCATCAGGAGACCTGTGGTCCTCGTGTTCGGTCTGGGTGTTTTCTTGGTCCTCGCAGAACGCTGTAACTCGTGGACAAGAGAAGGACTTCATGTCTTGGATTCCACACACACACACACACACACACACACACACACACACACACCTCTCCTCATCTACCTCGCCCTCTGCTATTTCCTCTCTCCGTTCCTTTGTCTTCCAACCCTTCTTTTCTCCTTTTTTTTTCTTCCTTCCTCTCTCTCTCTCTCTCTCTCCTCTCTTTCTTAAGATTACATGATGATGATGATGAAGGAGAGGTGAGGAGAGATGCACCACCACTCACCTCCGTCACCACCTGGGGCGCAGGGGATGAAAGAATCTCGCTACATCCTTGACTTTTCTCACGATTCTCTCCTCTCTCTCTCTCTCTCTCTCTCTCTCTCTCTCTCTCTCTCTCTCTCTCTCTCTCTCTCTCTCTCTCTCTCTCTCTCCTCTCCTCACCCCGTGAATACCAGCCCACCACCCGCTCCCTCCCTTCACCTCCTCATGGCCAGGTCTGCTGTCTCTTCATATGCTCAACACAAGACTTCCTCCGCCTCACAGTGGACGCCCTGGTCCCTCCTTCCTGGATGCGGCCCCCCTCCCGTCGTCCTAGACTGTTAGACTTCAGACGCGACGTCGCCAACCCGTTTCTGTGCGTGGGAAGGGCCCGGCCCCAGTCCTCCTTCAGGAGCCTCCCACACTGTGACGTCCGTTACGATGATCATTTGCAATTGGTTATATTTACGACTGTCTTATATGCCACTTACTCTTGCTATACCTGCCTCTATGGCTCCGGCCTTCCGTGCACTCCGGTCGCAACTCAAGCCTCGCGGCGGCTTCTGTGGCGCCCTGCTGGCTGGCTGGCTGGCTGGCCAGAACCCAACACACACAACTTTGAGAACTCCCACACCTTTTCTTATCTCTCCAAGACATTTCGGCAAGACTTTCTCCTTCGCCCCTTTTTCACCGACGTGTTTTAATTCTTTATTTCCTTTAATTAAAAAGTTTAAGTTGTCCTCTTTTTTTTTTGACTAAATTTCCCCAGTTTCAAATGTTTCTCTCATCTAAGAATGTTATCATTTGCATTACAATAGCTCGTGGGGGTTAGAAAATTATATCCTCAAATGTTGGTCTCCTTGGAAACATCCTTCCATCGCTTCTTCTCCTCCTCCACCTCTTCCTTCTTCTTCTTCTTCTTCTTCTTTTTCTTCTTCTTCTTCTCCTCCTTCTTCTCCTCCTCCTTCTCCTCCTCCTCCTCTTCCTCCTTCTTCTTCTTCTTCTTCTTCTTCTTCTTCTTCTTCTTCTTCTTCTTCTTCTTCTTCTTTTCCTTCTCCTTCTTTTTCTTCTTCTTCTTATTCTTATTCTTCTTCATTTTCTTCTTCTTCTTCTTCTTCTACTTTCCTTTTCTTTTTCATGGTGCAAGAATTTCTCAAATTCCCTTTTAAAGACGTTGATTCCATAATTCTTCGCCACGTTCAGTTTCTGTCTTACCTACCTTTTGAGCAAGACAGTACGACCCCTGAAAAAACAAAAGACGGTTCTTTAAGGGTCGTACCACCATGCAAGGTTGAAAGTCAAGCCAACGTACGTCAGGATTGTGCTCAGGGGAGTCGTACCATCGTGCTCAAAGGTCGTACCATCGTGCTCATAAGTCGTACCATCGTGCTCACAGGTCGTACCATCGTGCTCACAGGTCGTACCATCGTGCTCACAAGTCGTACCATCGTGCTCACAAGTCGTACCATCGTGCTCACAGGTCGTACCATCGTGCTCACAGGTCGTACCATCGTGCTCACAGGTCGTACCATGGTGATCATGGGTCGGACCGTCATAGTCTTGGGTTACAGATGGAGAAACATAACTTTATTGTCTCTGTCAAGATTAATTGTAAATAACAGTGTCTTATTGAGTCTACCCCCGGGCCAACATGGCGTCATATATATATATATATATATATATATATATATATATATATATATATATATATATATATATATATATATACCATGGAAATCATTCCTTCCTCCAGTTCCTCTCTGGATTTTAAGTGTCACTAGCAAAGTGAAAATATTCTCTCTCTCTCTCTCTCTCTCTCTCTCTCTCTCTCTCTCTCTCTCTCTCTCTCTCTCTCTCTCTCTCTCTCTCTCTCTCCCCCTCCACAATACACGAATCAAAAACCAAAATGGTTCTGGCCAAGCCAGGCCAGCCTGCTTAACAAAGCCAATCGGACGCACTGACCACCGTACACCACATTCGGCTCCAGGCTCTCCCCCCCTGCACGTGTCGCCTCTAAAAAAATACAATTCATTTTCAATCTTATTTTCTCTTTTTTTTTATGACGTATTTTCCTTTCGTCATCAGGAGACCTTAATGGTCATCTCCCCCAACCCCCTCCTCTCTCTCTCTCTCTCTCTCTCTCTCTCTCTCTCTCTCTCTCTCTCTCTCTCTCTCTCTCTCCCTCCTTCTCTCCCTCCCTGGTTGTGACAACATCATCTTGGATGTGACCTAGCCGCCGGCCTGGCCTCTTCCCCCCCAGAGAGATGGACTGGATGAGACACAAGGCCACCGTGGCTTTAGAATTCGCCTCCTTCTTTCTCTTTGGGGGGTCGGTGGGTGGGTTGTCTGGCTGGGGGTGGGTTGTCTCCACGTCGTGTCTTACGAGAAGCTAATCAAGCAGGAATATCATTAACATTCCAGCTTCTGTTTCGGATGTCGGGTCCCATCCACTCGCCTTCCAAGATTCTATTATTAAGGTACGAACCTTAAGCACGAGGGTACGAACCTTAAGCACGAGGGTACGAACCTTAAGCACGAGGGTACGAACCTTAAGCACGAAGGTACGAACCTTGAGCACGAAGGTACGAACCTTAAGTACGAGGGTACGAACCTTGAGCACGACGGTACGAGCCTTGAACACGAGGGTACGAACCTTGAGCACGAGGGTACGAACCTTAAGCACGAAGGTACGAACCTTAAGCACGAGGGTACGAACCTTAAGCACGAGGGTACGAACCTTAAGCACGAGGGTACGAACCTTAAGCACGAAGGTACGAACCTTAAGCACGAAGGTACGAACCTTAAGCACGAGGGTACGAACCTTGAGCACGAGGGTACGAACCTTAAGTACGAGGGTACGAACCTTAAGCACGAGGGTACGAACCTTAAGTACGAGGGTACGAACCTTGAGCACGACGGTACGAGCCTTGAACACGAGGGTACGAACCTTGAGCACGAGGGTACGAACCTTAAGCACGAAGGTACGAACCTTAAGCACGAGGGTACGAACCTTAAGCACGAAGGTACGAACCTTAAGCACGAGGGTACGAACCTTAAGCACGAAGGTACGAACCTTAAGCACGAGGGTACGAACCTTAAGCACGAGGGTACGAACCTTAAGCACGAGGGTATGAACCTTAAGCACGAGGGTACGAACCTTAAGCACGAGGGTATGAACCTTAAGCACGAGGGTACGAACCTTAAGCACGAGGGTACGAACCTTAAGCACGAGGGTATGAACCTTAAGCACGAGGGTACGAACCTTAAGCACGAGGGTATGAACCTTAAGCACGAGGGTACGAACCTTAAGCACGAGGGTATGAACCTTAAGCACGAAGGTACGAACCTTAAGCACGAGGGTACGAACCTTAAGCACGAGGGTACGAACCTTGAGCACGAAGGTACGAACCTTAAGCACGAGGGTACGAACCTTGAGCACGAGGGTACGAACCTTGAGCACGAGGGTACGAACCTTGAGCTCGGCGGTGCGTTACCTTGAACGTAGAAGGAGTTAAGATGCCTGGGCACTGATAGCCTTGATGTTGAACCTTTGAGGATCAGTTCAAAGGCCGTAAGACTATACCCAATAGTCCTATCGTCGTATTCAATGACCCTGTCGTCGTGTTCAATGGTCCTACCGTCGTGTTCAGTGGCCCTACCGTCGTGGTCAATGGCCCTACTGTCGTGTTCAATGGCCCTACGTCGTGTTCAATGACCCTAATGTCGTGTTCAGTGGCCCTACGTCGTGTTCAATGGCCCTACTGTCGTGTTCATTGGCCCTACCGTCGTGTTCAGTGGCCCTACCGTCGTGTTCAATGGCCTTACTGTCGTGTTCAATGGCCCTACGTCGTGTTCAATGGCCCTAACGTCATGTTAAATGGCCCTACCGTCGTGTTCAATGGCCCTACTGTCGTGTTCAATGGCCTTACGTCGTATTCAATGGCCCTAATGTCGTGTTCAATGGCCCTACGTCGAGTTCAATGGCCCTCCCGTCGTGTTCAATGGCCCTACTGTCGTCTTCAATGACCCTACCGTCGTGTTCAGTGGCCCTACCGTCGTGTTCAATGACCCTACCGTCGTGTTCAGTGGCCATACCGTCGTGTTCAATGGCCCTACCGTCGTGTTCAATGGCCCTACCGTCGTGTTCAATGGCCCTACCATATTCCCATCACCAAGTTACCATTTTCACCATTACGCTTACCGTCCTATAACTCTGACTCTTCATCATTTCCAAAGACTTCGAATCCCTCCTCATCTTCCACATCCTCGAGTTTCCAAAGACTTCGAATCCCTCCTCATCTTCCACATCCTCGAGTTTCCAAAGACTTCGAATCCCTCCTCATCTTCCACATCCTCGAGGTCTCCCGGTCGTATCTCGGGGTCTTCAATCGTGGCCACCACGAGGTGAGACATATCTTTCTCCCCCCATCATACTAACGTCTGACCATCCACTCAGATGGAAAAGACTTGGGTAATCTTGTGTTGTGTGGTCTTTAATACGTCGAGGTATTGTAGACAGGCTATCAGGGTCTTGCAGCCATGTTTCACTGTCTTTTGGCTTCTCTCTCTCTCTCTCTCTCTCTCTCTCTCTCTCTCTCTCTCTCTCTCTCTCTCTCTCTCTCATGTCGAGCATCCTCTCGGGCCAGTCTATCTCCTCAATTGTCGATGAATTGACTTCTTTGCTTACTGAGGCGCGGAGTCCATCAAGGTTCTCTTCTGTCTCCTAAAAATCTTTCCTTTCATCATCGATATATTCTTTCTCGAACTAATCACCCAAAATAGTCACACGTTCATGATCTAACATTGCCCTTCCACACTACTTCCAGATCCGCTTCACCTCGCTCGATATACGTCTCGTCTCGTCTCACAACTGCCATTATAAACCCCCGTTGCAACATACTCCTCTGACACCGTATGTCTTCCTAACTCTTCCTAAAACACCACACAAGTTGTCCAATCTCCTGTGACGGATCTTTAATTCTAGATCTCACATCATGATACACATCCTTGGTGTCATCATAACATTGACTTGATAAGCGCCACTTTACACAAAGGGTTAAGTTTGCCTCCAAGAAACCGGGAATTCTAATCAGATGCCGAAAATTCTTCCGTATAGATAGCTTCTTGAATTGTACAAGTGTTTGATCCGTCCTTGTATAGAGTATATACGGTTCTCACATCTATGGAAGTTCTAACGCTACAGAGTCGAGTCCAAAGCAGTTCCTCTCATTTTTCCCAGTCCACCTTGACCCATCTGCCTTGCGAAGCAGTTCTGGCGCTATTTCTTTCTTTCGTACACATTACTTTTGATAGCTGCTTTCAAGGATCAATTGCTCATGTGTCCCCGGCATCAGCTAGACCACGTAAGACTCGACGACCCGCTGATTCACTTGTGGAGTGATCTTTTCCATGCCATTACCACAACCTCCTTACACTTGCAATCAATGCATGCCTGTAAAACGCCTTACCCCAGTACAGCAACCTCCTCACACATGCAGAATAACCAGTCTACCATGCCTGCAGAATAACCTACCCACACGTGTGACCACCCGGCGTCTGAAATCTCCTGCAGAGAAACTTCCTTGTCCTTATAAAGTGGACATCCCACACTAGCAGAATAGCCAACCTCGCCATACCTGCAGTGTTAGCTCCCTGTACATGTAACCACAACACGCACGCCTAGAACCACCCTAAAGCTATACATCCAAACGGATGTTTGGATGTACGGAAATAACACGATGGTATGAACAGAGGAAAAAATGATAACGAAAGAAGAATGGAAAAAGAAATTAAGAAAAGACTCAGAGAAATGTTGATATCTTTGAGATGAAACATTAGACAAATTAATGTTACGAATATAAGAGATATGGAACGACGAAGAGAGAACAGTGAAAGCTGATAATAGAATGAGTAAAAGCAATAAAGAATGGAACAAAAATAAGACGCCAAAGATATGCGAAGGCAGGAATAGTGTACCAGATGTGGAGACTATAGGCACAGTACAGAAATGTGGTAAAGGGAAAGAAGAGAGAGAGATGAGTCGCGTTTGAACTGGTGAAGATGGTGGGGAGGAGACAAAGAAAAAAAGAAAAGAAAAAGCCTTTAAACCGAAGTCTTAAATCCCGTGGACAAGGTCTTACACTCTCACTTCCTAGTCGCTTAAGAAAAAAAGGGGAGAGAGAGAGAGAGAGAGAGAGAGAGAGAGAGAGAGAGAGAGAGAGAGAGAGAGAGAGAGAGAGAGAGAGTACTCACGAGCCATGACAGCTAGATTCTGCCTAAGGCCAGGGCATGCGCGTAGCTCTAACCGCTCACCGGTTGAAAGTCTTAGAGTTACGAAGAACAAGTCTTATGAGTGTACGTGTTGTCAAGTGTCGCGTGTGTGTGTGTGTGTGTGTGTGTGTGTGTGTGTGTGTGTGTGTGTGTGTGAGGAGGTGAGAGATCACATCTTTGTGGACTGAATAACAGCAGTCCCTCCGTGGGTGAGGCATACAAGATAATGAATAAGCCAGTTACCTGGGGCAAAGGAGTGACACTCGAGAGGCACTGAAACTGTTGGCTCAATGAGCAGCCGTCACTCGCCTTTCCACTGATCGTAAACGATAATAAGCCAGTAACCTGGGGCAAAGGAGTGACACTCGAGAGGCACTGAAACTGTTGGCTCAATGAGCAGCCGTCACTCGCCTTTCCACTGATCGTAAACGAAGAGTAATGATGAATGGTCAAGCCCAAGAGCGGTTCGACGTACTGAGTGGCGTGTCGCAGGGATCATACCCAGAACCGCTTGTATTTCTCATATCATATGAATGATATGGACATCGGCCTACATTGCGATATATCGAAATTCGCAGACGGTATTAAACTGGATGACGAATCTACGACTGAAAGTGAACGTCTGCAGCTACAAAGGATCGTAGAAGAACTGATGGACTTAGCGGCTCGTAGATGTGTGTTGGGTGGGGAGGTGGCAAATGAAGTCCTAATATTGCTAAGTGCAAAAATTTAATTATCGGTGCTGAGAACGAGAGGGGAAGCTACAGGACGGATTCTATTATGCTGCAAAAAAATGTAATTTGAGGAAATCACTTTCGGGTGTAATAATCCCTGGTGACCCTCTAAAGCCATGTAAACAGTGCACAGAAGTGGTCAAAAGGGGCGAAGCAAAATCTTGGATGTAGTGGCACGGTTTTCAGATTCAAGTCCAGAGAATTCGTCCATACTCTGTACAAATCATGGATGCTCTCTCTCTCTCTCTCTCTCTCTCTCTCTCTCTCTCTCTCTCTCTCTCTCTCTCTCTCTCTCTCTCTCTCTCTCTCTCTCTCTCACTGTGGGTAGTTTTGGTCTCCCTTCTTGAAAGAAGATAGACAGGAGGGGAAAGAATGCAGTTTAGAACTACCAAGATGATTTCCACTGAGAAATAACGCTCATTAGATGCGAGTGAAAATGAATTACATTTGAAATAGAGAAGTATGAGAGACGATCGTATTAATCAAAGGCTTCGGTAATGTAGAACGAGACATCTACTTGAAGCATGATTGGTCTGACTTCACTCGTAACAACAGATACAGACTTGTGAGCAAACATATGACCTTCTCCAACAAGATCATTAACAAATGTAATGATTTACCAATTAGAGCGAGTAAAATCATTAGCAGTGATACGTTAAAAGAAAAAAAATAGACAAATATTTCGTTTTAAGTCCATGACTTGACATCATTTGTGTCAGCTTGTTTACATAAAAAATTTTGCTGTCTTTTTCTGTACGAAACTTCAGTATGACCTAACAGTGTTGCCACACATGTGTTTCTAGAGACATCTTCCAAAATCTCACGAAACAGTCGTGAAAGGATCCGTTCGTCTGTTGCTGCTTGAACCCCCTTTGTAATCCTATGTATTCCTTAAACAACCGTAAAGGATTCACGTGATAGATTCAACAAAACCAAATTTACTCAAGGTGATTGAAACAAAAGTAATTATCATGGAAGGATGTGATGGGGAAATTACATCGGACTGACACAGAAGAATTTGATTATAAGAGTCACCGCTGTTAGGGGCCAGGAAGGCAAAGAGAAAACGAAGAGAAATTAGGGCAGAAACGTAAGAGGAATACGTGAGGAGGCACGTAATAAAAATAGAGGGAATGATGATAAAGTTATAGCTTAAAATAGGAAGCGAAGAAAGGCGTTCGTGTGGGGAGAAATCGAACGAAAAGCAAGGGTGGCAGCGCACGAAAATATGGAGAAATTACGAAGGATTTGAAAAGGTTTTCTTTTTGGTAAAGTAAACATTTTAATTTCACGATGAATAGAACACAGAAGATATTGAAATATACTTGTTTTCAGTGTGATTCTCATGGTATACATTCAAGGTAAAGAATATGCAAAAAAAAGAGGATTCAAAATACATTTGAAGTAGATACAGAATGAAATGATTTCATAATGACTATAAACTAATATGAGAGAACTGACCGCGATGTAGATGAATTGAAAATCAGTTACTTGCACATTAAGATTATTAGCACCAAAGTTGTTCTTTAACAACAACTTCACATTTTTCGCAAAGACTTCTCCACTGTGACGAATAATGTCAGCTCCACCCACACCAACCTCGCCCCCTTTAGTTGCCCCACAGAAAATGCTGGAGATAAGCGAGTAGTATTCATTCTCCCCAAGAGTGTGTGTGTATATATATATATATATATATATATATATATATATATATATATGATCACTTATTTATAGGAGAGAAGAAAGATAACCAGTCAGGTTACAGGCATATGGGAAACTCCTGTCTATAATCAAGGAACGTCAGGTACGAGAAGTGTACTGTGCACTCCAGAAGGTAAACACGTCTTGTTAAAGGCTAGTATAAATGAGGATACAATATGACACACAAACCTCACGGTCTTCCATGTAGTACAATGAGATCTGAACCACATACCTGCGGCACCATGAGTTTACTGGCACACTGGATAAGTGGTGGCACTTCAGCACTAACTGGACACGATGGTTCATGAAACGAATTAACAGATAGACAGACTGACAGACAGATAGATAGATAGACAGACAGATAGATAGGTAGATGATAAACAGATAGACAAATGGATAAAGAAAATAGTAAACTGAGACGTAATTATGGATCTGCAGACAGCACACACACACCTCCCAGCTCGTAAAGAAGTCTTATAGGTACACCAAGGAAGTGTCACTTGGGAGAGGGGGAAGCAGTAACGGCGGGTCCAGCCGTCCAAGAGCAAATTGTTGCTGGAAATCCCTTCCGTTACGGCCCCTGGCGAGGTCTAAAGATCCGGCTCATCCAGAGGGAGTCTTGGCACTTTGACCTGGAACTCGTGAATGTCTCTCTCTTCCAAGGTCCTACTCACACCGGGGGCTGCTCGAAGAGAAGGATTACAGGTGAATACCTCTGAAAGATCGTGGCGACTCCATGTATGTGCCTGGGCTGTGATGGACTCGTGCCGAACAACTGCATATAGAGCTCATGGCACCTTCGCGTCTGTCGATGTCAAAAGGACTAATCTGTATAGCACAGTCTTTGGCGACAGACGTGGATTCGGGATCTCAGAGACAGCGTCTCGAACCCGCCTTTTGGATCAGGACGGCTCGATAATCCACACTGGAAATATAACCGTGTGGAGACTCCCTGTATCACACCTGGTCATATATACATAACTCTGGGTGAGGGTAGTGTTGTCATCCTCTGTCGGTCTGACTAGCCAGTGACTTAGACGGGATTGGAAGTGTTCCATTGTGTCGTTACGGGGGTGATGGATGGAGTTACCAGTGTGCGATTTTTAGAACTCGATTCATTTGGTTTCTACAGGGTTAGATAACCGTGGGTGAAGTGATGCATCACAGGGCACGAGCAGGTGAAGTCTAGTGCAGGGCAAGTGACAACTTGGTGATGCTAAAAGTAGCTCGGTGAGGTGCCATTCTTTCAAGTATTTATGACGATTATCAGTTATCGTAGTTCCTGTTATCTTACCTGGCAAGTTGACAGTATTTCACATGGCTAACACAGATTTACACATCATATATATATATATATATATATATATATATATATATATATATATATATATATATATATATATATATAAATTTTCACTTGTTCGCCGTTTCCAAACGTTAGCAAGGTGGCTTCAGAAACAGACCAAGATAGACCACATTCGTTCGCACTCAGTTTCTCGCTGTCATGTGTAATGCACCGAAACCAAAGCTCTATATCCAACATCCAGGCCCCACAGACCCCGGCCGCTTCACATGCTTTGGTTCAGTCCAATGACCCCAGTATACCACATCGTTCCACTTCACTCTATCCCTTGTACTGATTTCACCCTCCTGCATGTTCACTCCCCGATCGCTCAAAATCTTTTTCACTCTAACCCTCATCTCCAATTTGGTCTACGTCTTCTACTTGTTCCCTCCACCCCTAACACACAGATCTTCTTCGTTAACCTTGCTTCACTCATTCTTTTCATATGTCCAAACCATTTTAGCACATCCTCTTCTCGTTTCTCAACCACACTCTTTATTACCACACATCTCTCTTACCCGATGAAACCACCTCTAACCACATATTGTCTTCAAACATTTCATTTACATTTCCATCCTCGCCCGAACAGCCTCATTTATACCTCATACATCGCATCCATATAACATTGTTGGAACTAGTATACCTTCAAACATACTCATTTTTGCCCTCCTAGACAACGACATCTCTTTCCTCACATTCTTAAATGCTTCCAGAACCTTCACCCCCTACGCCCAACCTAGGACTCACTTTCTGTTCCATGATTCCATTTGCCGCCATGTCCACTCCCAGGTATCTAAAACGCTTCACTTTTTCTATTTTTTTTTACGCAAAATCACACTCCAACTAATCTGTCCCTAAACCATGCTGAACCTAATAACCTTGCTTTTATTTACATTTCCTCTCAACTTCCTCATTTCACACACTCTTCCATTCTCAGTCACCAACTACTGCTGTTTTTCACTCAATTCTGCCACCATTGCAGCATCATCAGCAAATAACAAGTAACTCACTTCCCTAGTCCCCTCATCCCCTACAGACTACATATTCGCCCTTCTTTCCAAGACTCTCACATTTACCTCCCGAGAGACGTTATATTGCAGTAAGGTCACAGTGACGTGCGTGGTCTAGTTTTTGCTGTGATTCTTACGTTGGAGGCTCCAGTCATGGACAGAAGTCCGCATCGAGGCCTAGCCTTAATCAAAATACAGAGAGGATTATGCAAGAGACAAGGGAAAGTATTTGTGAATTTTGGAGCAAGTGAAACACCTGTCTTTTACAATTATGCAAGAGACAAGGGAAAGTATTTGTGAATTTTGGAGCAAGCGAAACACCTGTCTTTACAATGTCCGGCAGGTCATAGTTATTGGGAAAGACATGAGAAGGTAGAGAGTTCCAAAGCTTCGAGGTGTAGGGCAAGAAGCAGTTATCAAAACGGCCCACCCTTGAGTTGCCAACGGCCACACAGTAATCATGTGATGCAGCAGTTTGCCAAGTATAGTGGTGGGGTACAGCTCTCGGGAGTAGAAACCAAAGTAATACCCACAGAAGAGGGACTGTGAACCAACATTGTATATCTAAGTGTCTTATTGAATCACACTTTGTGACCATAAATCCAATCATGTTAGTTTCACAGCTTTCTCCAAACACTGACATAAGTTTATGATAATTTCTTTTTTCAGTTTATGATAATTTCTTTTTCCTTTCCGCAAAAAAAAAATTTAATTTGTTTCACTGAATAGAATTCCCTTGATTGTTGCTATCAATTATCTTATGTTATTATATATTACATGTTGATTTCCATTCAAAAATGGTCACAGGTCTCAGTGAAATTGTATTCATACAAAAGCTGTATTGAGTTTTAAGGGAAATTAACTAATATCGTTGATTTAACCTAACATCTAAATAGCTCAAAAAAGTGCTAAGCTCTCCAAGACGCAATGAGTTCTTTCATACCACTCTTATTATGAGGTTTTCACCATTATCTTCGCGGGTTCATAATCTGTTCTTCCTCCTCCGACCAAATCTTGGAGACGCGCTTGGTGGCGGCGAATTCCATTGTGAGCGAGTGCTTGCTTTATGGATGCGCTAACACAATCTGGTTGTAATTCGCTCTTAGTGTCGGGTTGAATGTAGACCGAGTGTTGTGTGAATGCATTCACGGGCACAGTTTGTGTTGAGTGAATGCTCTCTTTCTCGAGCCAATCGCATTCCTGTTTACAAAGTGAATTCTTGGCTTGTCCCCGTCTTTGGCTGTCCCTCGTCACGGTGTTTGACCACTGCATCTGGAGCCTCATCTATAACACGAGCTATGAACAAACATATTCTTCTAGATGTCCCATGCGATAACTTTTACACATCACTTTCCTCTGACTTAACAAAATCTCTTTGATGTAGCTGAAGCTTCGCCAGCCCTTGCCCTGACACAGTTCATTGTATTAAGCCTACTTATAGCCTACCCCCACCAACACCCACACACACACACACACACACACACACACACACACACACACACACACACAAAACAAAATTCATTCTGTCAGACTTAATTGCTATCGAGTGTTGAGCGGCTATTAAACCAGAAATTGTTGTATGCAGGTTTAACAGGCACATTACTAACAATGCATCGGGTTTCTATTCAGGGGAAACCTAAAAAGAAAAAAAAAAAAAAGATAAACAAATTTCAAATTGTATGGATTATAAAAGTCGCAAAAAATGATATGATGGACATCATATGAGATTGTCCCCCCCCTCCCCAAAATAACATCCCAAATCCACTTTCATCAATAATCGTAACCCTTCTACTTTAACGTCTCCATTGCATTAACAGAATTAAACCGACAATGAAAAAAAAAAAGAAAAGAGCATCACCCCAGAAAAATCTAGCATTCCACCAGAACCTTACGTAGAAGTAATTTGCATTGCAAAATCCGATTCCAACCTCCGTAGTCATCACCGCTGCCTCATTGTCTATAAATGAAATTAGAATACGTAATGTATATACACATTAAAGGTAATGCGCAGAATTGCAAATGTGGTAATTAGAATATACAGGATAGTGAAAATCAACCTTTTTCGTTTCTTTTTTTTTACTTTTAGACCAAATTAGCGAGCTTAATTGAGAGAGAGAGAAAGTTAATTGTCATTCCTGAAGCAAAAGGAAAAATGGTATGACATCGTCCCGTTATATTTGAGGCTTTCCTTACACTTGGAAACTCATTGACCATTACAAATACAACGCAGAGGACAAAGTTGTATTCTATATATGGTGGGAAAATAATGTAGTAAACAAATATTTTCACTTGTGAGGGCACAGATGAGGGTGAACTCAAGTTAGGCTCACAAGATGCCGTATCTTCACTGAGCAACAGACACTTTACTATGGGTTGTGTGTTTTAAATTATGGCACGAAAATCAACATTATTGACATAAGCTGTTCATAGCTATTATATCCGGCAATATGAATACATACATACATACATACATACATACATACATACATACACATATACATACATACATACATACATACATACATACTACATACATACATATATACATACATACATACATACATACATAATGCATGCATACATACAAATAGACATACACACATACATGCATACATACATACATACATCATACACACATGCATACATATATCCATACATATAGTTGCGATTTCTGACAAGTTCATCAGTTAGCAATTGATGGCCATCAATTCTACAAAAAACATACGTATGTATACTACATACATACACAATGCTGCAATGATGCCAGTTTGGGTAATCGATGTAGGGTAACGTTGTTTCTTGCTTGTTTTATCCTTCATTCAGTAACAGCTTGTAAATCTAAAAAAAAAAAAAATACACGCGTGACACATTCACAATGACATGTCCACGCTATATAGTGAAGACCATCGGGTAAGTGGACCATCGGGTAAGTGGACCATCGGGTAAGTGGACCATCGGGTAATTGCACCGTATAAGAGTTATGTACACAGGGAGAGCGTATGTAGTCTTACCCTCAACACCTGATGAAGGTGTTCGACACATTTCGGTCGATGGATCTAACTTGACACCAACCACCTTCGTGACTTGATGAGCTTATTAACCTAAGACCCAACCAACCACCCACCCTCTACTATGCTTTCATCACAAAAGATTTTAAACGAAGGAAATACAACTAAATACATGAATACAGGCATGTCAGAGACGCTAGTTACAGATAAATACATGAATACAGGCATGTCACAGACGCTAGCTACAGATAAATACATGAATACAGGCATGTCAGAGACGCTAGTTACAGATAAATAATGAATACAGGCATGTCACAGACGCTAGCTACAGATAAATACATGAATACAGGCATGTCAGAGACGCTAGTTACAGATAAATACATGAATACAGGCATGTCACAGACGCTAGCTACAGATAAATACATGAATACAGGCATGTCAGAGACGCTAGCTACAACTAAATACATGAATACAGGCATGTCACAGACGCTACCTACAAATAAATACATGAATACAGGCATGTCACAGACGCTACCTACAAATAATACATGAATACAGGCATGTCAGAGACGCTAGTTACATTTATCATCCGCCTGGAAATTACATAACGTAATAACGTTAATGTTCATGCTAAGTGCATGCAGTGATTAACTCGTCATGTTAATGCCGTAAATTCTTTAAAATTGTATATAGATACGAAAGGCAAGAGAGATCTAATGTAATGCATGATAATGCACGACAAATGAAATACATCTACAAACGTGTAATGCACGACTTATACTTTATATACATCTAATAAACGTGCATTCTACACCTAGGTAATGTAATTATCCTGATTTAATTATGAAGTAAAATCAGTTCATCATTAAAATATAAATACACGCATATTGTGTGACTGACAACTTACATCAACATTATTGAAATACTTATAATAGCATTACAACGGGTAGAAAAAAAAAAAAACACGTTCGCTGCACACATGGCTTTGACCACACACTGTCAACTAGAATGACCCACGAATTATCCCCACGGTCAGAGTTCATCAGCGTATCGTAACGTGAACAGTGAGCCACTACCGCCATGATCAAATGGGGTTTACGCTGATCAGCTGGTGTTTGTAATCCTCGATCACACGGCTCATTCCACCCTCACCCTGGACGCAAACTGACTTTCTCTCTTTGGTCTGGGGGGTCATTCAGTGTGGTGCATAGGCATGATCATGTTTATGTGACCCCCAGATCCACTTCTGATTCCGTGAAACTCTCCAAAGGGTAAACATGCGATTGTCTTGGACAATCGCATGTTTACCAAATGGCGTCCTAACTTCATATATCAACTGACTTAAATTTCTCTCTTGTGTCTCCCCTGATGATGTGATTATTACACGAAAGTGCACTTGGGAACTCATCGTGTTTCATTTCCCCGTGGACTCATAGATATATATATATATATATATATATATATATATATATATATATATATATATATATATATATATATATTATATATATATATATATATATATATATATATTTTTTTTTTTTTTTTCTTTTCCAAAAGAAGGAACAGAGGGGGGCCAGGTGAGGATATTCCACAAAGGCCCAGTCCTCTGTTCTTAACGCTACCTCGCTAACGCGGGAAATGGCGAATAGTTTACAAAAAAAAAAATATATATATATATATATATATATATATATATATATATATATATATATATATATATATATATATATATGGCTTTTTTCATACGTATTCGCAAAATCCCGCGTTAGCGAAGTAGCGTAAACAGAGGCTATGAGGGAAAATCCTCACTTGGCTCCCTTCTCTGTTCCTTCTTTTGGATAAGTAAATACTGGAGGGGAGTATATATATATATATATATATATATATATATATATATATATATATATATATATATATATATATATCCTCTCATATCGTCAAATTCGTGAATGTTATACAGACAAACGGACAGACAGACGCTGTGGATGAGACAGGCATGGAAGCCTTGGTGTTTCAAAAGGACTTTACGTCTTAATCATATTCTTTTGATATGAATTTCTTTATGCAATTAACTTGGTGTATTATGCAATATAATTTCCGCTTTCAGCCTCCTATTAATTCGTAAAACGTTTTTGTCTTTTATTCATTTTTATTTTCCTTCTCGTATGTAAATGAATTCAACAGCTTGATAACTCTCTTTTCTCACTTGAAAAGGATATAACCCGTTTTATATCCTTACTGATAACCACACAACCCCCCGACCATCTACTCCCCTCCCACCATCATCATCCCACAACCCAAAGAAAAAAGAACTACGGAAGAGTGGTCGAAAAGGAAAATTGATATTCACTTCTCTGTTACTTTTTTTTTTTCCCTTACTCGCCTAATCCAGTTTCTTATCTGGTTGCCTCAGCGTCATTCAAAATAACTTGAAAGAAGTTCCAAAAAAAAAAAATAATTTTTAAGAACATTCTTTTTTTTTCCCCCACTATTTCATTCCTCACTATAATTACTTTTCTTTGACTCCTATCATTTTTTTCTACGTAGAGATTACTTTTTGCCGACGACTCGGCTTCCTCCAGTGGATCAAATAGTATCTTACCGACATTCATAGTTCTCTCTCTTTCTATTTTATTAATAGATTCATTTATTAGAGATTGATTAATTACTGGATCTATTGACCTTTCCAGTTGAAGGGAAGTGTACATTTACATCGAGAATATCACACGTATCGATTACAAAGAGCGAAGAAGAAAAATAATACGAGGATAACATCAACTACAAGTAAAGTCGAGGGAGGGGTTTAGTATCCGTCGCTGGCTTGAAATCGAAGTCAAGTGGTGGCATACAGAGCTCTCCCAGCTGCCCTAGCCATGCCTCAACATAACACTAATTTCGTAACCCTTAAGATGGTGGCGGGGTAAAGGTAAGATTATAACAGCGTCGGAAGTAGCATTGGTGTCTCGGTAATACTAACTAACTCGTACGCTAGTCGGCAGAAACAACTACTTCGTTGTTTCTATAACGAAAGGGATCTACCTACGTTCTTCTTAAACTGCAATGATACAATTGCAAAGGTATGTTATGATGAGTTGTAAACAGCATTAGACCACTGAGTCCACTTCGGGCTGTTTGTGCTTCGCAGAGGGGGGGTAGGAAAAACAGGGGGCAGAAGAAGAGGTCAGAAAAACAGAGCTAAGTATAGAAAGACTAGGAGGTCAATGATAACCAAGGAGACATGGCTGTGAAAATGTTTTGTAGGTTATGGACGAACATAAATACATCAGCCAGGGTCTTGAAACAAGGTACTAGTCTGTCTGATTTTTAAACATACCATTATCATCATTACTGCTATGATTATCATTATTGTTATCATTATTATTATCATTATTATCGCTATTATCATTATCATTATTATCATCATTATCATCATCATTATTACTATCATTATTTTTATTACTATTTTCATTACCATTATATTATCATTATTACTATTATCATTACTATTATTAGTATCATTATTATTATTATCATCATTATTATCATTATCGTTATTATTGTTGTTGTTGTTGTTGTCCCTGGGGTAGGAAAGCAAGAATTTTACCTCCGTATTCCTTGTGTGTCGTAGAAGGCAACTAAGGCAGGCGGGAGAAGGAGGTTTTAATTAAAATCCCTCTCCTTCTTTTATTTCAATTTATGAAAGATGGTACAGAAATGGGAGCCAAGCAGGAAGTGCTCCTCCTCCTGGAAGGCTCAGAATGGGGTATTTAAATGCGTGTGTGAATGTAACCAAGATGAAAAGAAAGGAGAGGTAGGTGGTATTTTTGAAGACAAAGACCTGCATGTTTTGGCTCTGAGTGAAACGAAGGTCAAGGGTAAAGGTGAAGAATGGTTTGGAAATGTCTTAGAAGTAACGTCAGGGGTTGGTGAGAGGATTAGAGCTAAGGAAGGAGTAGCACTACTCTCCAAGCAGGAGTTGCGGGAGTATGCGAGAGTGTAAGGCATGAGCTCTAAACTAAAGTGGGTAATACTGAAAGTGGAAGGCAACAGATAAGTGGTTATTAGTGCTTATAGAACCGGCCATGGGAAGAAAGATCATGAGAGGCAAGTGTTTTTGGGGCAGCTAAGTGAGTGTCTTAGCAGTTTTGATGCAAGGGACCAGGTGTTAGAGATGGGTGATTTGAATGAGAACGTGGGTAATGTGGCGGTTGAGGTACAACTTGGGAACATGGAGTATTCAGCAAATGGGACATTAATGGAGAACAGCTTATGAAGTTGTGCTGAAAAATGACTGGCGATTGGGAACACCTGGTTTTAAGAAAGGAACATGCACAAGTATATTTGTATAAATAAAAAAGATGGTCAGGGGACACTATTGGATTACATCTTAATTAGCAGGCGTGTAAAAGAGAGACTTTTGGATGTGAATGTGCTAAGAGGGGCAGCTGGTGAGATGTGTAATCATTACCCTATGGATGCGAGGATGAAGACTTAAAGAGGTGAGAAGAGAGTGGTGAGAGTAAGTGAGCTTGGCAAAGAGACGTGTGAGGAAGTGCCAGGACAGGTTGAATGTAAAATGGCAAAAGGCCAGAGTAAATGAAGCTAGGGGAGTGGGTGAGGAATGGGAGGTACTTAGAGAAACAGTGGTGGCAGTGCAAAGATACATGTGGCATGCGAAAGGTGGGAGGTGGGCAGATTAGAAAGGGTAGTGCGTGTGGGATGAAGTGAAGTTGTTAGTGAAAGAGAAAAGAGGCGTTTGGACGGTACTTACAGGGAAGGAGTGCAAATGATTGGGAGATATTGGGAGATATATAATAAAGGTCATCATCAACATCAAGCTACTACATCCACCGCCCGTTCAATCTTTCAACACCTTCTCCAGGTGTTAAGGATAATTCTAAGACCACATACACTCTCACTATGTACGTGGCTCAGGGTTTGTGGCGTTGCTTTCAACTACCCTTCTTGTATATATTTCCTTATGCATGGGGTTACTACTATGCTCACCCGCTTAGAATATATCAAAAATAATCCCCCCTGTGCTGTCGGGTCGACTCCACAAAGCGCCTTCAGTTACTCCTTAAAGCGACTTAACGCTACCCCATCAAACATCTCGTACCACTCCAGTTACTGCACAACACAGCAGTGATGGTCTGGGATATACCTCCAGTTATTTATCGTGGCTCCATACCACACCTTCATTTACTCCACAGTGATAAAACAGAAAAAAATAAACACTCCAATCATTCCAACAATCACGCCTGAATTCTTGGGGAAAAAAAACACCATCAGTCACTCCTACAAACATACTCAGTTACTCCTACAATAACAAGTGATGAATCCTACAGACACATCCTGTCACTCCTACAAACACAAGCGGTCACTCCTACAAACACATCCGTCACTCAACACAAGTGGTTAATCCTACAAACACATCCTGTCATTCCTACAAACACAAGTGGTCAATCCTACAAACACATCCTGTCACTCCTACAAACACAAGTGGTCAATCAAACAAACACATCCTGTCACTCCTACAAACACAAGTGGTCAATCCTACACGCACATCCACCCCAGTCAACTCCACCTCACCTTTACTCCAATACACACCTCCAACCATCAACTGCCGTCCCTGCAAGTTGGAGGGAAGCTGGAGTGGTGGAGGGATTTACCAGCTCCTCCACCAGCCTGCGTCAGAGGCACTCACCGCAGCGCCCCCGGCGTCCAGCCCCCACACTCACAACACCGTTTTTACGACCAGGTCATTCCGCTGTGGCCCAGTGACCGTGACGTCAGAGGCAGCTTTGTTTAATGGAGGAGATTTGGTCATCAGGTCACTGAAATTTCCTACTTTATAACGTAGAAAGTTTCAGTGTGTATATATATATATATATATATATATATATATATATATATATATATATATATATATATATATATATATATATAAATATATATATATATATATATATACAAGTTCTCATATTATTATTATCATTATTATCATTATTATTATTATTATTATTATTATTATTATTATTGTTGTTGTTGTTGTTGCAGGACACCCTCCTCTAAGGGCCCTGTTGGCCTCAAGCTACGATAGAGTCAGTAGCAGGGAATGGATGGATACCTTTTGAATGAGAAGTTCTTAGACGATATGCATACATACGCAGTGTGTGTGTGTGTGTGTGTGTGTGTGTGTGTGTGTCAATTTTCATATGTGTTCGCCGTATCTTGCTTACAGAGGTACCGCTATGAACAGACGAAGAGTTGCCTTGTTCGCTCACGTCCGCTCTGTAGCCGTCGTGTGTAATGCACCAAAACCAGAGGTCACCTCTCCACAGCCAGGCCCCAATAGAACTTTCCGTGGTTTCCTGCAATGATGCAGCCCACTGACAGTACGTCGCCCCCTGTATACCACATTGCATTAATTCGCTCTGTTCTGTGCACGCCTCACACCCAACCTTCATGTTCAGGCTTCCAGCACCCTTAAAACCTTTTTCACTCCATCCTTCCACTTCCATCTCAGTTTCCCCCTTCTCCTTGCTCCCTCCGCGCAACCTCTCCTCACTCATCCTCTCCTTACGCAACCTCTCCTCACTCATCCTCTCCTTACGCAACCTCTCCTCACTCATCCTTTCCTTAAGTCTAAAACTTTTCAGCACACCCTTTTCTGCTCTCCCATACATGCTCTTCTTACTTCCACGTTTGTCATTTCGTATTCGTTCAGTCCTCCTCACACCACATATTGTCCTCTTACATATCACTTCCAACAGATCCGCCCTCTTCGATTCCATTTCCTCTAGGCTCCACGTCTCGTATCCATACAACAGCTCCGTCTCTTCGATTCCTTTTCATCCAGGGTCTACGTCTCGTATCCATACAACACCGTCGGGATGATATCATCAAACGTACCCAACTTAACCCCCCTCACTCACTCTATGGCTACTGCAGCTCCCATGGCTCTATTCGTTGCCACATCCCCTTCAGTGTATCTAGAACACTCTACTTTCTGCAAAATCACTTTATTCATACTCACAATCCAACCGATCTGTCTCTGCCCCCCTACTAAACTTAATAATCTTGCTTTTATCCGCATTAACTCCCAGTTTTTTTTTTTCCATAGACACATTATCCTTAACTCAGAAACCAGCCTCTGCAGTTTCTCACTCAAACCTGCCACCAACGCCGCCTCGTCATTAAAAGGCAACTGGCTCACCTTCTAGGCTTGCTACCCCTAACACACAGCAGACCTCCCCCTGTCTCTAATACCGTCACATTTACTTCCCTAATCACCCTATCATACACTCCCCGTCGCAGACCCACCTTCCTCTCTTCTTACTTGCATACATGCCATCTATTGGTATTTTACAATAAACACTACACACAAGTTTCGCGGAAACAGCCCACCTCATCAGGTGTAAACATTTCTTAAAGTTTCAAATCCCAACACAATATCACATAGGCTTGTATATCCTGTTACCTCCGCCATGTTACAGGGAAAGCTGGTAGTGCCTAGTGGTAAAAGGGAACTTGCGTGAGGGTAGTTGGCCTGGGTAGCGAGATGCGTGTTGAACTACAAGACAACATGGGAAGAATGGATATAAGACCTCTATCTTCGTTGTTCAGATGCCGTGCGAGATATAGAGGCACGCCTTCCAACTTCCACAGTACCATGGGAGATGCAGTGGCATTCCTGTCATCTCCCAGAGTACCGTGGGAGACATAGTGGCTGCTGCCCCTCATTTATATTCCGGAGTAGCGTGGGATGTATCAGATCATCATCCCATTCATCTCCCAGCATAACGCCCAAGAGACACATATTATCTTTCACACGTGTTATAGCAACATGGGAGATGTAACAACACGGGAGGGGCATTGTCGGACACCCCAACAGTCACCTCCCATAGTAACGAACGGCGAAGGAGGATCACTATACTGTGACCTACATTTAGTTGTCCCACCAACCCATTCACCTCCCAGAGAAAACGCACGAGAGAAAGGAGGGAGGGAGGAAGGTAGCCACAAATTTCCGAGCGGACGAGGGATGTAGAACAAACCCCATTCATCTGCCTTAGGGATGAAAAGACGTCTTAATTAACACATGAGACAGGCCCCTCGTGGTCTCGGGATTATACGTCTGGCTATGTGTGTGTTGATAATACACCTGGTGGCTACTAATTCCGAGGGACTGTCGTCAACTCGGCTTCTGCATCCTGGGATCTTCCCTACCGCCTCCACACACACACACACACACACACACACACACACACACACACACTGTGATGTCGCCATCCTACTCTCCATACGTGGTTCTGTCTTACAGTGCACCCTCCTCGTCTTGTTGAACATGTTCCTTCGATCGTTTCTTATCACTTTTTTCTCATTATTCTTTTTGTCACACGTGTTTGTTTCACTCATTTCATAAAATACGAAATCCTGTATGCTAACGTAATGTTCCTTTTTGTCTTATGAAATCCAGGAGTCAGCACTGGGCCCTACATGGGTTCGAATCTTAAGTGTGGCAGTTGGCCCATACCCAACTCAGGTGTTTATCTTCCCGTCGGAGCTGTTCGATGAATGGGTACCTGGCTTAGGCTGGTGTGTGTGTGTGTGTGTGTGTGTGTGTGTGTGTGTGTGTGTGTGTGTGTGTTCATATAAGAGACTTGGTACATACATACAAAATTAAGAAACGGGGAAACATGAGTGCAAAACACAGACATAGACACACAGACACAGACACAGACAGACAGACAGACAGACAGACAGACAGACAGACAGACAGACACACACACACACACACACACACACACACACACACACACACACACACACACACACACACACACAACTGCTGTTCTAGTTACAAGACAACAGTGTGGCGGAGGTAAATAAGAGAGGGATATAGTCACAGAAATCATACGTAACAGACAAGTAGCAGAGGACCTGTTGTCCCACAGCCCTCGCATTGCCAACAGATGAAGAAGGCTCCAACACTCCACCTAGTTATATGACATCCATCCGACTGAACATGAGCACCTATGGCTAAGATGGTTCATATAGACTTCATGTGTCGTTCCATGTTCTGGATTTCAGTTAATGTCACTGGAGCGCCAATTGGTCGATTCAAAGTGTCATCCCATGTTCTTTATGTGAACTGATGTCAGTGGGATACCCTGGGTCTATTCAGAGTGTCATTCCATGTTCTGGATTTGTAGTGATGTCGCTGGAGTGCAATGGATCGATTCGAAGCGGAAACCTCACTGCCGGAGCCAGCAGGTTACTCCTGCCCTTCGTCAGAGACACAGACACATCTCGCTGGTTATAGACAACGTGGTATGAGATGGGTAACTTTGGTCTGGTCATTACTGTTTGTGTGTTATTGTAAGAGTTTCAAACTCGGTGTTGCCCCGTTTTATAATTTTTTTCATATGTATCATCTTTACTGCTATGTATGCACACACACACACACACACACACACACACCATCATAAGTTAGATAATCATTTATAGACCAGCCCTCAGGGGAGAATGTACACAGTAGTTGGATGCAGGCCGACTGCCGCGCTCAGGATTCGAACCCATGCGAGTCCGACCCCGGGCTGGCCCGTGTTGATTCATGGTCAGTAATGCTAACCACTTCGCCACGGAGATCCATGTAACGTTGTTTCTCTCACTGTGGTCATTCATAGACTGTCGGGTTCGATCCCGAGCACATATGGATGAGATATTTCGAAGGAACAGAGAAGGGGGCCAGGTGAGGATGATCCCTCAAAGGCTCAGTCCTCTGTTCTTAACGCTACGTCGCTAACGCGGGAAATGGCGAATAGTTTGAAGGTAGTATGATATATATATATATATATATATATATATATATATATATATATATATATATATATATATATATATATATACCGGCTCGCTTTTCTCATCATAAGAAGGTAATATGAGGAAAAAAGGTGGGCGGGCCTTCAGGGAAAAAGAAAAAATTCCTTGCTTGTTTCCTTCTCATATTCCCACTTTTCGAATGTAATAATACAGGAGAGCAAGAATTCCATCTTCCCACTCCCACTCCTCTCAGTCGCCATCTGCGACACACATGAGATACATAATGAGGATTCTTTCTTCCCCTATCCCCAAGGGTTATACTTGGGTATTGTATAGGAAATAGCGTGAAAGTGGCCTTTGGCACCTCAAGAATTAGCCGTGGTGTCTGTTTCTTTTCTTACGCCGCTAAACTTTGGAACTCCCATATACCCTCTCATATTCATTCAAAAACCCACGACCCACGACGCACACCGTTTTAAAAAAAAGCAGGTTTTCCAGCACCTCAAAAACATCGTGGGCTGTACCTCCTCTTGTCTTCCTCAATATCTCATATCTTTCAGGAACACTTCCATGCTTCATACAGAGCCCTGGCCTCCGTGAGCACCCTTTCCTCCCATACTTTGAAGCCTTCGACATTTAAAAAGCAAAACGAAACTGAAATGATTTGTTCAGATCCTTCGGAGACGATGAAAGTTCAGTGAAGTATATATCATATCGAGGTGAAGTTCATAGGCAAAAGCTTTGCCATATATATACATCCGAGCATCATCAAAATCCGTATAGAAATACACGTACATACAACGTAGATTGTATGGTGTGTGTGTGTGCTGGGTCTTAACCTGGGGTGTTGTGTATGGCTCTGCCAGGAGCATGAAAAGACGTGCTTGTGCTGTGGTGTTGGTGTGATATACGTATGCTGGGCCAGAACCCATGTCCCTCCCAGGGAGGTACTACACATGCACATCCACTCCCTAAAGATGTTGCCGCCTCCTGTGCTTTTAATATCCTGTTCTGTCTCGTTGGCTGTATACCTTACCCTCCTGTCTCATTGGCTGTATGCTCTACCCCTCTCTCTCTCTCTCTCTCTCTCTCTCTCTCTCTCTCTCTCTCTCTCTCTCTCTCTCTCTCTCTCTCTCTCATCTATGTTTTCCCTTGTTTACTTAAGGATTCCATCCTTTGTTCTCTCTCTCTCTCTCTCTCTCTCTCTCTCTCTCTCTCTCTCTCTCTCTCTCTCTCTCTCTCTCTCTCTCTGTCTCTCTCTCTCTCTCTCTCTCTCTCTCTCTCTCTCTCTCTCTCTCTCTCTCTCTCTCTCTCTCTCTCTCTCTCTGTCCACTCCTTACTCACACCATGTCTGATCCGCTTCTGTCCTCCCTTTGTTTTCTCGTTTTCATCCTCTCCTGCCTCGTCTTAACTCTCTCTCTCTCTCTCTCTCTCTCTCTCTCTCTCTCTCTGTTCGTCACTCTTCTTCTATAACTCTCTCCCTCTGGTGAAGGCTTTTAAACCTTCAATCTGTGTGAACAAGATTTTAATCTCTCGTTCGAGATCCGCTGCAGAGAAACACCGAGACAAGAAAGGGGCCAACTGATCCCGACCCTTCGTCACAGGTCAGGGAGAGAGAGAGAGAGAGAGAGAGAGAGAGAGAGAGAGAGAGAGAGAGAGAGAGAGAGAGAGAGAGAGAGAGAGACGTGGGAAATCAACAAGAAAGAACCCACAAGAGAAAGATAGCCAGTGAGTCATTACCACACCAAACGAGAACATCTCTTCTGGAAAATTCCCACAGAAGACGTCACTCCTCCCATCTGCATGTCATCTTTCTCTCCCCCTTGACAGTCAATCCCATCGACTCTGATTTATAGAAATATGAATCAGTGAACCACACATGCTGCTTACAGTCTGGATGGCTCTCGGGGTTACCATGTCGACCAAGACTGCTCCTCAGCACTGGTGAATATGTGAACTTGTGATACGTCAGTGCCACCTGCTGGTCTTCTTCTTCTTCTTCTTCTTTTCCTTCTTCTTCTTCTTCTTTTCCTTCTTCTTCTTCTTCTTCTTCTTCTTCTTCTTCTTCTTCTTCTTCTTCTCCTCCTCCTCCTCCTCCTCCTCCTCCTCCTCCTCCTCCTTTGTCTTCTTCTTTTTCTTCTTCTTCTTCTTCTTCTTCTTCTTCTTCTTCTTCTTCTTCTTTGAAATCTTCTTATAATCTTTTCTCGGTTCCGCGTCATCTAATACCTCGCCCCCTACTTCGAGGGACTGTCCTGTATCAGCGTCGTCAAGGCTTCCAGGTGAATGTTCATACATAATCACGTCCTTCCTTCTTCTTTCATTCAAACTGGACTGATTGAAAGCTTCCTTCCTCGCCTTGCAACTCATTTTCTATTCCAGTGGATCAGTAAACATCATCACGGAGTGAATTTACATATTCGCAACACTTAATTCCCCCTGACTTACATATTATAAGCATTCCTCTAAGATGTCGATATACGCTTGGAGCACTCATAACTATATACATCCATCCTTCTTCTATTGTGTCTTCATTCCATTACTTTATCTCATCTGTCACAATCATTATTCCATTACTTTATCTCACCCATCACAATCATTTCCCCTGGATCCATTTCTTTAACTATATCTACAAGTTTTCGTAAGGGAAAAACGTAACTTAAATATCCACATGCACCTAAGGTAGCCATATTAAATCTCGCACACTTGAATCTGTCGCATTCGGAGTTAAACAACTTAATGGTCTGAAAAAAAAACTTTCATTAGAATCCTTACACGTTTTATATCCTAACCCATCTATAGTGGTCAGCGTTCCTGACCATGAGCAAGCACGGGCCAGCCTGGGGTCTGACTCGCATGGGTTCGAATCCTCTGCCTGGCAGTCGGCTTACACCTAACCCTGGTGTTCATTTTTCCATTGAGGCTGGTCAATAAATGGGTATCTGGCTTAGTTTTGAGTGTGTGTGTGTGTGTGTGTGTGTGTGTGTGTGTGTGTGTGTGTGTGTGTGTGTGTGTACTAAGTAACTAAATAGCCTTCGTCTCACATTGGTGAGCAACGGGGTCTAGACCGGTCAAATCCCATCAAGCTCATACAAGCAGTAGATAGCATTTTACTGAACCTGGCTGTAGGAGGTTTGTATGTTCTATGAAAGTGCGCGTTCATATGCATATACAGTTGGATTCTGTAAAATGCTATCTACTGGTTGTGTGAGACTGATAAAGAGCTGACCGGTGTAGACCCCGTTGCTCACCAATGTGAGACGAAGGCTATTCGATCACTTTGTATTCGAATAATCATTTCTCTTTTAGGGCGATCATAGCCTAGTGGTTGCGCTTCCGCCTGCCACGCATGGGGTCCCGGGTTCGAACCTGGCTGTTGGAGGTTTGTATGATATATATATATATATATATATATATATATATATATATATATATATATATATATATATATATATATATCATACTTGATCGCCGTTTCCCCCTCAGCGAGGTAGCCAGGAAACAGACGAAGAAAGACCCATCTACTCGTATGCACATATATATATATATATATATATATATATATATATATATATATATATATATATATATATATATATATATATATATATATGTATATATATATATATATATACATATATATATATATATATATATATATATATATATATATATATTTACATAAACACACATATATATACACATACATATCAACATATGCATACACATATATACACACATACACAGCCATATACATATATACACATGCACAAATTCATATTTGTTTGCCTTCATCCATTCGTAGCGCCACCCCGACCCACAGGAAAGAGCATCTGGTGAGAAAGAAACTGGTGTACAGGTTAGGTTGGAAGGCTCACTTCCTGTCACCTTAGGCTGTGTGAACAACCTCTGTTAACTGAGGAAGAAGGTTACACAATACGTTCGTCCATTTTACATTTTTTTTTACCTGAAAATAGATTGACTCTCAGACAGATTGGCATGAAGTAATGTACTCTGGGCTTAATTACCAGATATGTAAAACAATTCATCCTAATGGAAATTACTGTTTTCTCTGGAGTTTTTTTTTCCACGACGTGGAGTATCACTATATCAACCTTTGTCCACTTACTTATTCCAACATATCTCCATTTTTCGTACTGTCATTGACACAAAGGTCTTCCAATAGCGTCCTTTTTCATTCATCATTCCTCAAGTATTTTCTAACAGGACTTATGAAACTCATAAAACTGGAATTATTCTTGTCCGCACCTCCTGGCGGAGAGGTGACTGAAGAACGTAAAAAAAGTCAGTCTGAGTCCCACTTACTCCTGCGTCTATACGTCTAGGTTGGCTACGCTGATCCGACAAGTTGAAATATGTTGGGTCGTCAATATCAGCAGGAAGGTGTTGTGGCAGTGTGTTCTTGGTCGCATGTGTGTGTGTGTGTGTGTGTGTTTTTCTTTGGACACTGATCCCCATCCTCATCAGTAGCAAGAGCCTGGCTGCTCATGGGGTAGCATCATCAACAGACGTAACACACTGAGTGAGGCGTCTTTGTCAGTCACCATTCCTCCGCTAGGGTAAGTCTGCATGGCAGTGGCTACAGACACGAGACAGACAGCGTCTACAAGACACTCCCAGAATAAGCGAAGGTAATAATATCTTCCACGAGAACTGTAGTTCCTACAACACCCTCCACCCTTCACCTCCGCCAAAAGAGCATCGTTTCGTGGCAGCAGAACTACAGTCATTTTCGCCGGAGTGGGCCCCCGAAGCTCGCCGTACCTTTCTGAGGGAGGGCTTGACCCACTGGCGCTGATTGTGCCTCTAGAAAAGTCATTGGCCGTAGCGCCGTATGGTGCGGCGGCGTCCCCCATAGTCACCTGCACAAGGTTTGATCATCAACACCTGTGTTACCGTCAGGATCTGCACCTCGTCGCGTTAGGTGGTGGTGGTGGTGGCGAAGCTAGAGAACTCCAGCTCTTGGTAGGCTGCTCTTCCGTCCCGTAAGCGCAGAAGGAAGTCTACTGGAGTAACAGAAAATGTTTCCTTCTTAAATAGCGTTAACAATCCACCTGGGCGTTACGACTTGTCCTGCAGACCTTGGCTCTATATATATATATATATATATATATATATATATATATATATATATATATATATATATGGCCTTCCTCCCTGCACAGCTTCCATGTTCTGATCTGCTCTGGATACCTTGGTGACACAAGGTTAAGCAGACGTACTCAAGGAATGATGGAAATGTGTAACGTTTGTTTCTCGGTCATAATGGGTCTAATGCCGTTAATATTTGCTGTTATGTGCCTCACTCCTTCTTATCATTTATCAAAATCTTGTTTTAGATGTGAAGCTAAGAGTGAGTGTCTTGGGTTGTTGAGGCAATTATATATTCTATTTCATCTGTAATTACACCAGGACCAATTTCTATGAAGAACCTGGTGTTTAATGCAGCCCAAGTTTGCACTTCGTCCAGCTGCAGGAATATGTAAGCTTCTTTGGAATAAGATATTCTGTTACGAGGCTGTACTCTCAGGTATAGATCCTAGCCAGAGATGATTTTACACAAGCGTTGTAGCTCAGTAACACATGGAGACAATTGTACACACATACACACACACACACACATATATATATATATATATATATATATATATATATATATATATATATATATATATATATATATATATATATATAAATATATATATTTCTTTTCTTTTTTCATACATATTTGCCATTTCCCGCATTAGCAAGGTAGCACTCAGAACAGAGAGCTGAGCCTTAGAGGGAATATCCTCACTTGGACCCCTTCTCTGTTCCTTCTTTTGGTAAATAAAAAATGAAGAGGGGAGGATTTCCAGCCAGGCCCCCGCTCCTCCGTTTTTAGTCACCTTCTACGACACGCAGGGAATACGTGAGGAAATATATTCTTTGTTTTAGATGATTTCTTTACCATTCATCTACCAAAAGGTTTTGTTTCACGTGCAAAATATTTCTCCTTACCTCGGGCACAGTACAAAGAGTCTTGTAGATTTCTGGCATAACTTTACTGTCAGACATTTTTTCTTATTTGTTCTGGAAATCTCCTCACTCTGGGATTGGCGTTTTTCTCTCAAAAGATATTGGATTTGGGCTGTGCCTGTCATGTAGATGTATTAGTAGATTTACCATTCAAATACCTTATGCTCGACGGCAGAAGGGAGTGAGAACCAGTTGCCTTATGTAATCTATACCTTTTGTGGTATTCTCGGTGAACCTCATGGTGTTTAAATCCCCTGTGGACAAAGCTAAATCCCCTCTGTCCAAGAGTACGTCCTCTTTAACGCTGGGATTTGAACGTCGGGACATAGAAGTTGATTGTGAACATCAGAACATCATCATGGGCATGTAAATCTGAATCATAAACATGGGAACGTATACATCAGGATATATACATTAGAATTTGAACATTAAAATAAACGTATCAGGATGTGACCACTAGAACATAAACATCGGAATATAAACATCAAAACATCAGCATCGGAGCTGTAAGCGTCAAAGTATAAACATCGGAGTATAAACATCAGAAAATCATTGGAATGCGATTATCAGAACATGAACATCGGTATATAAACAGTACAATATAAACATCGTAATTGTGATCATCAGAATATATATATATATATATATATATATATATATATATATATATATATATATATATATATATATATATATAATTCCTGGGGATAGGGGAGAAAGAATACTTCCCACGTATTCCCTGCGTGTCGTAGAAGGCAACTAAAAGGGGAGGGAGCGGGGGGCTGGAAATCCTCCCCTCTCAATTTTTTTTAATTTTCCAAAAGAAGGAACAGAGAAGGGGGCCAGGTCAGGATATTCCCTCAATGGCCCAGTCCTCTGTTCTTAACGCTACCTCGCTAACGCGGGAAATGGCGAATAGTTTGAAAAAAAAAAAATATATATATATATATAATTTATATATATATATTTATATATACACACCATATCAGAGATCAAACACCCGGACACAATGATTAAAACTTAAACATATAAGTATGGGAAAGGCGTCCCATCCACGCAATACATAAGTAGACAGACATCTATCTATTCAGATATCTATTCCCATAAACAATATAGAAAAATGAAATCGGGGAAGCGATCAACACACATTTGTTGAAGGGGGGGAAAAAAGAGGCCTACAGATCCTCGTCAATATATTAATGGAAATTTCTCTTCCTCCATATCCACTTGAAGTGAAAAGGAGGACAGAAAAAGAAAACGGTAAATCTTGTTTGGAGAGAATTTTTTTCATGAACCATAAATAGGGTTTGGTAGATCCTCCCTTTGATGTCTTGGCTGTGGTACTATGCGCTTTTACTCTTGACCTGTAAATTGTAAACTGGTTTACGGGTTTTACCGAATGGAAAAGGGGGTGGGAGGATGGGGGGGGGGGATTGGGTGGATACCTAATATGTACTGCAGCTACAGGGTTGAAAAATCTCTCTCTCTCTCTCTCTCTCTCTCTCTCTCTCTCTCTCTCTCTCTCTCTCTCTCTCTCTCTCTCTCTCTTCTCTCTCCCCCTTTGCCCTTGATTCACAGGGCTGTAATGGAAGCCGTTCAGGAGATACCGCGTACTTGATATGCAAGAGTCGTGGGTGGGGCTTCTCCGTGAGTGTTGGAGATGGTCAGTGTATTGAGGGAGGATCTGTCTGTACTGGGGGTTTTATGGAAGCACGACACCGAAAGTTTTTTTCTTTTTTCCTCCTATTTTTGAGAAGTTGGTGCGTGTGTGTGTGTGTGTGTGTGTGTGTGTGTGTGTGTGTGTGTGGGGAGGGGTCGGTGGTGGCTGGGATCGCACAAGTGTGTGGTTGCAGGTGTAGTTGAGAGGTGTGCAGGGTATGGAAGCAGGGGTGTAGGAAAGGTGTAAGAGCGTGTCTGAAGGGAAAGATAAAGCAAGAATCGATCAGGAGGAACTCAAGGGAGCGAATCCGGTGTGGAGAGACGTACGTATGAAGGAGATACACATATGACTGAGGCAGGTGTGTGGGAGAGACACAATTGATTGAGGCAGGTGTGGAGGGGGAGACACAGGTGATTGAGGCAGGTGTGTGGGGGAGACACAAGTGATTAAGGCAGGTGTGTGGGGAGACACAAGTGATTAAGGCAGGTGTGTGGGGAGACACAAGTGATTAAGGCAGGTGTGTGGGGAGACACAAGTGATTGAGGCAGGTGTGTGGGGGAGACACAAGTGATTAAGGCAGGTGTTTGGGGAGACACAAGTGATTGAGGCAGGTGTGTAGGGGAGACACAAGTGATTGAGGCAGGTGTGTAGGGGAGACACAAGTGATTGAGGCAGGTGTGTAGGGGGAGACACAAGTGATTGAGGTAACTGTGTGGCAGGTGTTGAAAAGATCATTACCACGTTGGATATAGGTAGTATCTTTCGTGGTAGTTCTCGTTGATCCCTCACAGTCTGGTGTCAGCACTCGTTGATCCCTCACTAACTTGTGGGGAAGCACTAGTTGAGGCCTAGCTGCGTGGAGCACTCGTTGAGCCCTCGCTGTCTCGTATGAGCACTCGTTGACCCATTCCCACCTCTCTTGAGCACTCGTTCAGCCCTCGATGCCTCGTGTGAGCACTCGCTGAGCTCTTGCTCTCCCCCGCGCGAACGCTCGTTGAGCCCCTCTTTCCCTCATGGTCGGATTATCGACACAATATATATTCATAACATGTCAAATGGCGCAGGGCAGGTAAATCTTTCCCCACGATGGATGTGATTCTTATTGTTGTCTCTCTCTCTCTCTCTCTCTCTCTCTCTCTCTCTCTCTCTCTCTCTCTCTCTCTCTCTCTCTCTCTCTCTCTCTCTCTCTCTCTCTCTCTCTCTCTCTCTCTCTCAATGCATGCAGCAGGTTTGTCGCTGGAGGGAGCTCCCGACCTTACTGTAGGATGTGGGTAATTTGAAGGAAGGATGTGGAGGTGCGAGAGAGTGCTCAGATATGTGTGAGGTTTTTCAGGTGTGTGAGTCTCTGATGGAATAACTTGAAGGGTGCGAAAGTGTGTTCAGACGTGGGGGGGCGTTGTTTAAGTACGTGGTCTCCAAGTGTCAGCGTTTCAAGAAAGTATTCAAAGGTGTGGCAGTATACAGATGTGCGGGCGTATAGTTATGGGGTCCTGAGGCGTGAGTGTGTGTGTGTGTGTGTGTGTGTGTGTGTGTGTGGGACTCTCTCTCTCTCTCTCTCTCTCTCTCTCTCTCTCTCTCTCTCTCTCTCTCTCTCTCTCTCTCCCATCTCATCAGCGAATTCCTTTCTTCGGCGAATAACCCAATTCGCCCACACGATGACGACTCCGCAATGCATTTACTCCCGCATCTCTCAAATCCGCTTCATCTTCTCTCGCTCGATCAACGACGCGTTCGTGTCGCAAGTACCTCTATAAACCCCAGGTTCTGAGGGGAGTCCGCGGTGGGCCAGAGAGCAATCTAATAAGGTTTTATAAGCCTCTAAAACGCCATCTCTTTTTGTATCTCTGTATATATATATATATATATATATATATATATATATATATATATATATATATATAAAACTTCTCATAGCTCTCCCATCCACCTCTGATGGCATTATAGTTCCACTTGACAGAATACATACTCCCGCAATCAACTTAGCATTCACTGCCTCTGGCAAGCTCTGCCGATGGTTTAGGCTGACCCCACAAAGAAAATGAGGATCCTGTACTGTTCAGATGTTGAGGATTCTTTTAGCTCCTCAAACAGTTGCTCTCAGTATACAGGGGACTTGATTCGTCCTTCTGTTGCTCTCAGACTTAGGTAAGTGCTTGTTTATCAAACGTACTTGACGCGACCGAGTTCAAACGCAGCGCACCTCATCAGTCCTCCTAATCTGACTTCAAAATTCGATCCAAATGTCTGACGCTACAATGTTGGTTTTCTCTCCCTCTTTTATAGATATTGATCTGCTTTCTGATCCCGAGAAAAGGCTGCTTGTTTAACTCCACCATAAACTAGACTACGTAACATTTGGCAAGCCACTGCGTTGCATATTTACTGTGTGGCAGTTGGTAGCTTCACTCAAGGTTGGAGTTCTATGATTTCAATTTCTTTGCCCACACTGATAAGCTGGGCAACTCGTTATCTTCTCGTATCTTAACTGATAACTGCCACCTGGGCCTTCTCTCAAGACCAAGTTCATCAATTTCCTTTTTTTAAATTCTTAGATTATTCTTTTAACTCTTCTTACTTTCTTGTGTCCTTAGCCTCTTTTTTTTAATGTTTCACGGGCCAGGCCTTGATGGGGTCTGGAGTCTATGAGAGAAAAATATGTCTCCGTATCAAACGTGGATATTCGTGTGGTGGTGTAGTCTTGTAGGTGTAGGTTTGTAGGTGTGCTTGTGTAGGTAGGACTATACCGGTGCAGGCAAGTTAGTAAGGTTTGTACACCTACACTTGTGAGTATATATATCTGATGTACTTGCAGGCATATAGAAGTAGGCCAGTACATGCACATGTACATGTCTGTGTCTACGTGTAATCAAATAAAGGACGTATCTACATATAGATGGAAGTAATAGTGTGTACTTAATGGCGTATGAATCCTGGCGTGTAAATTTTGCCGTATATACATGTTAGCGCGTACGTGTCGGTGTGGACGTGTTGGAGCGTGCGTGTTGGCGTTGGTGTTGGCGTGGTGGTGGGTGGTGGATGGGGGCTAGACCCCTTGGGGACTTGTGTGCATCACGCGCATCAGAACGTAAGTTCGCCATTAGGCTAAGTGTTGCATGTTAGTCAGACCACTAGCATCTACACACTACCACAGTCCCTAACTATGAGCAGACCAACAGGCCACACTCCTCCCCTACCTGCGGTGACTCCAGCAGTTGCACCAGCATAACTCCCTCCTGTGAGGTGAACAAGGGGATATTGCACTCATCCACCCCCCTACATCAGGGGCTGTCCCCAGTCTGTCCCATTGAACTCCCAAGAGCTTCAGCCAAACCTATCGAGATGCATCGTCTCGCATCCTCTCCCCAAGTCAGCGATATCTGGCCCCACTAATTCTCTCCCATGTATTCCTTCCTTCCCGTGGTCCACAGAGCCGTACCGTACCGTTCCGTTAGACGGTCTGTGTTGCCAGCTGCTGGAATGCAATTAACTTCCTCTCAGTGTACAGCAGACGACAAGCTGATAGATGAGAGTAAATAGCTGTTGCTGGTTTGATGAGATAATTCTACATCCACACACAGACACACACACATAGACACACACACACACACCTCAGGTTAAAGAAAGGGATGGGTAAAATATGTCCGTCTACTGCCAGAAAACATTTGACTCTGTTCAGCTAAGGACTTTGGAAAAGAAGCCACAGTTGAAAGGGATCAAAGCATATTTATCCACGATCCATATATATATATATATATATATATATATATATATATATATATATATATATATATATATATATATATATATATATATATATACATATATATATATATATATATATATATATATATATATATATATATATATATATATATATATATGTATATACCCTAGCCTGAGCCAGGTGCCCATATTATCGACCATCCCCTAGGGGTGGATGAACAGTTGGGTTGACTGTGGACCGACTGCCTTAACCAGGAATCGAACCTATGCGCTCGACCCTAGGAGGCCCGTGAATGCGTCAAGGAAGGCCTCTTTCGGACACATCCATTCTCAAGCTGTCGTGTGCAATGCACCGAAACCACAGCTCCCTGTTCACAACCAGGCACTCCGCCCCCCCCCCCCCCCCACACATATATATATATATATATATATATATATATATATATATATACACAAGCATTAAGCCATAAGTAAGTTTTGTCAGTACATTTTATGCCGGACGTATTCTAGCCCAGGATATGCGCACCTTTTTTTTTTTTTTTCCCCAGAGTGAATTAACACAGATTATGCTGAACCTTGACTCCATAATTAGTTTTCCCAGTATGCATTAAAGCCGGATTTACTGAGTATAATATTTTTTTTCATTTACTTTTTCCCGGTAGATATTGTGTATAACGTGAGTTACGCGATTTCCTCCCGATCTCCATTTTGTGTGATGTGGTCTTTGGTCTTGGGAGTCAAATATTGCTCTAGAATACCCTTACTGTAGATGACGTGACCTCAATGATTCAGGCTTTTGGCTCCCTCGAGTTTTTTTGTAAAGCGTGTTGTTAAGCCAGCGACCCCCTATCTATCTATAGTCTTCCCAGTATGGGTGAAAGAAGGCTGGATCTGTATATTGGAAGGGAGGATGTAAAGATGTCTCATTATACGAGGAGATAAGGTAAACATTAAGGAAGCAACATTTCTTACACACACACACACACACACACACACACACACACACACACACACACACACACACATATATATATATATATATATATATATATATATATATATATATATATATATATATATATATATATGTATATATATATATATATATCATTTATTATGTTTATTCGCTGTCTCCCACGTTTGCGAGTTAGCGCAAGAAAACAGACGAAAGAAATGGCCCAACCCACCCACATATACATACCTATACATTTCAACGTATACATACATATACATACACAGACATATACATATATACACATGTACACACTCATACTTGCTGCCCCCCCTCCCCCCCCATACATTCCCGTCGCCACCCCACCACACATGTAATGACAACCCCCCTTCCCCCACATGTGTGCGAGGTAGCGCGAGGAAAAGACAACAAAGGCCACATTCGTTCACACTCAGTCTCTAGCTGTCATGTGTAATGCAACGAAACCACAGTCCCCTTTTCACATCCAGGCCCCACAAAACTTTCCATGGGTTACCCCAGACACTCCATATGCCCTAGTTCAATCCATTGACAGCACGCCGACCCCAGTTACCACATCGTTCCAATTCACTCTATTCCTTGCACGCCTTTCACCCTCCTGTATGTTCAAGCCCCGATCGCTCAAAATCTTTTTCACTCCATCCTTCCACCTCCAGTTTGGTCTCCCACTTCTCCTCGTTCCCTCCACCTCTGACACATATATCCTCTATGTCACTCCTTCCTCACTCTTTCTCCCCATGTAGCCAAACCATTTCAACACATCCTCTTCTGCTCTCTCAACCACACTCTTTCTTATTACCACATATATCTCTTACCCTTTCATTACTTACTCGATCAAACCACCTTACACCACATATTGTCCTCAAACATTTCATTTCCAACACATCCACTCTCCTCCGCACAACCTTATCTACAGTATAGCAGACGCCTCGCAACCATATGGAACCACTATTCCTTCAAACATACCCATCTTTGCTTTCCAAGATAACGTTCTCGACTTCCACACATTCTTCAGCGTTCCCAGTACCTTCGACCCCTCCCCCACCTTGTGACTCACTTCAGCTCCAATGGTTCCGTCCGCTGCCAAATCCACTCCCAGATATCTAAAACACTTCACTTCCTCCAGTTTTTCTCCATTCAAACATATCTCCTAATTAACTTGTCCCTCAACGCTACTGAACCTAATAACCTTGCTCTTATTCACATTTACTCTCAGCTTTCTTCTTTCACACACTTTACCAAGCTCAGGCTCCAACTTCCGAAGTTTCTCACCCGAATCAGCCACCAGCGCTGTATCATCAGCGAACAACATATGTGTGTGTGTGTGTGTGTGTGTGTGTGTGTGTGTGTGTGTGTGTGTGTGTGTGAAGGTGAAATCGCACTTTAGTAGGAATTCATACAATTTCATTCAACATGTAATTTTTCCATAATTGTGTCACTAAATGTTTCGTGGAGACGTGTGTGTGTGTGTGTGTGTGTGTGTGTGAAGGTGAAATCGCACTTTAGTAAGAATTCATACAATTTCATTCAACATGTAATTTTTCCATAATTGTGGCACTAAATGTTTCGTAGAGACAACTCACCTCATCAGGTGCCAGTAGTTAAAGTACATTAAATCCCAACATTACACTTGATTCCCGCCGTCCAACATCAATCTTGATAGGCCAAGCACTGTGTCTGCTTGGTCTGACGTAACCGTTGTAAGGGAGCGTGATTAAGGGTGGTCATGTAGCGGGGGTTGACCTGGGTCGCTGGGAATACTACAGGATGGGGACAAGTAAACTCTACGCCCCTCTGGCGCCCATCGCGTAGAAAATATTCCGCTCCGGGGAAGCAATACCTCATGATATACAATAACGGCTGGGTGCGCCCATACCATCCTTCACTCATCACCTTGTTAAACAACATCTTACGAACGGCGTTTCACCCGTCCATTGAGGAAACAGAACTCTTGAAACGTTCAAGTACAAAAAGATGAAATCATCGATCTCTCTTTATTTCCTCTCTGGCCAGCCACGTGTTTCGTATTACTCTCTCCCACATTAAACACTGCGATGATGTGTGACCCGCTTGAGTCATTCATCCTCCATTATTTCAGACCCGGGGTCTTTTCTCAGGAATTCCTGGGATATTGAACCTCCAGCCCTCGCCAAGGAAACGCCTCCCCTAACTTTCGCCGTGAGAATCTAATCAAAAGCATTATTCTCTTAGGATTACAAAGTTTCTTGGCATCCGAATTCTGCGAGCGAGAAGAACGCCCGCGGAATATATATATATATATATATATATATATATATATATATATATATATATATATATTTAATGATTTTTACAGTGACTCTTCTCAGCTGTATGGGAGGGTAAAGAGACCTCGATTCTTATAACACGGTAGAAAATGCAATTAAATTAATGTGTTTGTCAATAGCCTGCAGTATGATGTAGGAGTGAGAGGCGTTCTTAGAACACCGAGTGTTTGACATTCCCAGACAGCTGGTTGGGGGGTGAGAGGTAGGTGGTGGTGGTGGTGGTTTGCCACAGCACAGGTGGTTCTCCGGAACCTCCTGTGGTATACGAACCTACCAACCAACTGCCCACCAGCTTGTGGTTCTACGAACGTGTTGTACTTCGTCTTGCTACGCCTGTATCGACAGATGCATTAATCCTCTTGCATTCTCTACAGTGAAGAATAATCGTATACACTAATGTATTAGACAATAGTAATACTCAGGCATGTAAGTTAGGCAGAAGACAGTGCTATGATTCCGTAACTTCTGGTTAATCTCACATACCTTAATCTACTACACCGTACTCAATCCTAACTTAACTTATCCTATCCTAAACCTTACTGAAACCTAACTTATCCTATCTTATTCTGCTCAAAACAAACTTAAGCTAAGCTAGATTCTCCCAAATAACTTGAACTAGATCAAGATGACCACATGGCGTTCAAGTTACTTGTTTCATCACTAGCCTTTGAACTATGTTCTGCTAACTTAGTACTTAAACTTAACGTATCTTAATTTACCAAAGCCTAACCTACCTTAACCCAGACTTAACCCTCCCCTAACTTAACTTACTAGAGTGAGAGAGTCCAGATATTTTATCGTTTACCAGTGTTTAAGTAGCTCTTTCAAGGAGCTAGCAACTATAACTTCAGGATCTGTTGGATTTAAGCCTCCAACGTACAGCTTGAGAGCTGGAGGACCTTTCTATTGTTCTTCACTCGACCAACTTTCCTCTTTACTTGAAACAATAACACAAAACATCTTCCGGGGAGTTTAAAACGCCTAATTACCTCTTTCACTGGGATGGGGTTTAAAAACAGCTCCATTGTAGACGGTACATGTTTTCTTCATCTCTGGCAACTGTGTATGATAGGTTAGGTTAGGATTAACGAGTGTATTGACACTTTTAGGAATACAGAGACTGTGCCCTTTCTTTTCCAATGATAGGATAAAATAGTAGTATGGTCGAGGGAAAATATCGACCAGGGATTAGGTATAGCTAGTTTACCTTTCTAACTTCAACTATTATCAGTTTGCGGCAGGGGTGCGTGATGTCTCCATGGTTGTTTAATTTGTTTATGGATGGGGTGGTTAGCGAGGTGAATGCAAGAGTTTTGGAGAGAGGGGCAAGTATGCAGTCTGCTGTGGGTGAGAGGGCATGGGAAGTGAGTCAGTTGTTGTTCGCTGATGATACAGCGCTGGTGGCCTGATTCGGGTGAGAAACTGCAGAAGTTGGTGAGTGAGTTTGGTAAAGTGTGTGAGAGAAAAAAGCTGAGATTAATGTGAATAAGAGCATGGTTACTAGGTTCAGTTGGGTTGAGGAACAAACCCATTGGGAGGTAAGTTTGAATGGAGAAAAACTGGAGGAAGTGAAGTGTTTTAGATATCTGGGAGTGGATTTGTGGAAGCCGAGAACATTATCTCGGAGAGCAAAAATGGGTATGTTTGAAGGAATAGTGGTTCCAACAATGTTATATGGTTGCTAGGCATTGGCTATAGATAGGATTGTGCGGAGGAGGATGGATGTGTTGGAAATGAAATGCTTGTCGACAATATGTTGTGTTAGGTGGTTTGATTAAGTAATGAAAGAGTAAGAGAGATGTGCGGTAATAAAAGAGTGTGGTTGAGAGAGCAGAGGAGGGTGTTTTGAAATATTTTGGTCACATGGAGAGAATGAGTGAGGAATGATTGACAAAGAGGATATATGTCAGAGGTGGAGGGAACGAGGAGAAGCGGGAAACAAAATTGGAGGTGGAAGGATTGAGTGAAAAAGATTTTGAGCGATCGGGGCCTGAACATGCAGGAGGGTGAAAGGCGCGCAAGGAATAGAGTGAATTGGAACGATGTGGTATACCGGGGTCGATGTGCTGTCAATGGATTAAACCAGGGCATGTGAAGCGTCTGGAGTAAACCATGGAAAGTTTTGTGGGGCCTGGATGTGGAAAGGGAGCTGTGGTTTCGTTGCATTACACATGGCAGCTAGAGACTGAGTGTGAACGAATGCGGCCATTTGTTCTTTCCTAGCGCTACCTCGCGGTGGGAGAGGGTATGCTATTTCATGTGTGGCGGGTGGCGACGGGAAATGGATAAAGGCAGCAAGTATGAGTATGTACATGTGTATATATGTACATGTCTGTGTATGTATATGTATGTATACGTTGAAATGTATAGGTACGCTTATGTGTATACATGTGTATGTGGGTGGGTTGGGCTATTCTTTCGTCTGTTTCCTTGCGCTACCTCGCCCACGCGGGAGACGGCGATTAAGTATGATAAATAATCAGAATGATATATATATATATATACATTGCATATGAACGGGCACTTCCATATAATATACAAACCTCCAACAGCCAGGATCGAACCCGGGACCCATGCGTGGCAGGCGGGAGCACTACCGCTAGGCTATGATCGCCCCTGATAGGGAGATGACTATTCGAATACCCTTCGTCTCACACTGGTAAGCAACGGGGTCTCCACTGGTCATTTCCCATCAGGCTCACACAGTTACAGAATGAGAGGACCAAAGACAAATCAAGCTAGACATATAAATTGTCCTCTGAAGATGTGTTCATACACGAGAGCGCTCAGGATCTCATGTTTCATTTTCCACGTGATTTATTTTTCAGCACCTATAATCATGTGTTTGTTATGATTTTGTGCATACATATATATATATATATATATATATATATATATATATATATATATATATATATATATATATATATATATATATATATGAAAACCTTTTCAAAGGACGCTCTTCAGATACATAAATAGAAAACAGAAGTGAACTCAGGGAAATTGTAAGTCATTTCCACTGGAGTAGGACGAGGGATTACAGACACACTGGCTGTAATCCTAGTTAGTTGGTGAGCAAGAATGATGCAAGCGTTTCGTAATCGACACCCCCAAACAATTTAACGTTGACCTACAGTGAGGCTAAAGGGATATGGCTCTGACGTACGTATATAATATTCTGAATACATTCTTTTTTTTTCAATTATGTAATTTGGTTGTTATCCACTGTGTTAAAGGTCATTAAGACACCGCAACCTGAGACAAATAGGTCAAAGTATGTGATATTCCGTAACCTGAGTTCCGGAAGAGAACGTGTATAAGCATTTTTCTCCCAACAGCCAAGTGATCTTATAATTACTTTTTGTCTTCTCAAACCTGAAGGCAAATTCACGCTTAGGTTTATTCCTTTTTTTTTTTCTCTTTCTCTCGTTCATTTCATCTATGTTTTTCCATAATGTTTCGTGATGATGATCTATAATGATAGAATAGACAGTGTGTGTGTGTGTGTGTGTGTGTGTGTGTGTGTGTGTGTGTGTGTGTGTGTGTGTGTGTGATCCCGTTACGACAGTAGCAGCTGGAAATATGAAATTTTGTATGCATAATATGGTACCCAAAGGATGTTCAAGTGGATTTGATTTTCTTCTCTTTTAATTTGGTGACGAAAAATGGAGAAGCGAAAAATAAATAAATATATATATATATATATATATATATATATATATATATATATATATATATATATATATATATATATATATATGGAGAGAATGAGTGAGGAAAGATTGACCAAGAGAATATATGTGTCGGAGGTGGAGGGAACGAGGAGAAGAGGGAGACCAAATTGGAGGTGGAAAGATGGAGTGAAAAAGATTTTGTGTGATCGGGGCCTGAACATGCAGGAGGGTGAAAGGAGGGCAAGGAATAGAGTGAATTGGAGCGATGTGGTATACCGGGGTTGACGTGCTGTCAGTGGATTGAATCAAGGCATGTGAAGCGTCTGGGGTAAACCATGGAAAGCTGTGTAGGTATGTATATTTGCGTGTGTGGACGTATGTATATACATGTGTATGGGGGTGGGTTGGGCCACTTCTTTCGTCTGTTTCCTTGCGCTACCTCGCAAACGCGGGAGACAGCGACAAAGCAAAAAAAAAAAAAAAAAAAATTATATATATATATATATATATATATATATATATATATATATATATATATATATATATATATATATATATATATATATATATATCATATATATATATATATATATATATATATATATGTATATATATATATATATATATATATATATATATATATATATATATATATATATATATATATATATATATATAAAATATATATATATATATATATATATATATATATATATATATATATATATATATATATATATATATATATAGGAAAAGGGTGTTCAACTGGTTTCAAGTGGGTGTGATATTTTTCCTCTTTCAGTTGGGTGGTTAAGAATATTTCATCAATAGAGAAGTATAAAAGATATAACTAGGACGAATTACAATATCAGTTTTGGCTCAGACGAAGGCGGGTACCTTAGCCATTTAAGTAATACAATTGGACACTTATCAATTGAATGATTCTAAAGATCTGCCCTTTAAGCACTGACACCCTATCTGAAACTACATCCCACACTTCCTTGAAGAACTCAAACCCAAAAGACAGACACGATCAGTTACAAGAGATTGTCTTTTTTTCTCTCTCATTTTTTTCCATTATTGGGAACCGATAAGTCGTGATGTAACCAACCATCGGCACAGCCTGCTGTGACGGGAGGTTAGGTCTGAACACAGTCAGAAATATAAAGATAGGATCAAAATCCTTCATATATATATAATTTTTTCTCTCTATGGATTGGGATCGTAAGTAAACGCAGGGGGATAGAGGTTTTGAACACCTGTCATTCCTACGCTTCGGTTTGCACACAAACCCCTTCCTCAGAGGCACTGAATAAGATACAAAGACACGAAAGTAACATATCCCCCCCCCAGGCTGCTCCTCGCCTTAACTACATGATCATTAGCTATTCACTCATCCAGTATAGAAGCATTTTGCCGGGATTAACACTGAAGTTGCTGTCAGGGAGGAATTAAAGAGGAAAGTGAGCAACTTTCCCTACGCCTACGTAGCTCTTAATAGTCCAGCAAACAACTACTATAACTGGTCACTTTTCATGACGCCAAGGGTTAAGTTATCTATGGGCCAGATCACTGTACCGTTGAGGTAAAGTATCTCTTATGGTGTATATATAATGACGTTCAGTCACTACAGATAAGGTTTGGGTTTTTGTATTTTGTATATAACGTTTAGTTAATGTCTACTTACTGTACGTGAGGTTTATCAGCTGCTGTGCACAAGAGGTTCGAGGTATATTTCAGTGGTTTCTCTATTGTGCAGTGGTTGAATTCATAATACTGCAGGGATGACACCTACTCCTCTGTAAGATTAAGCAGATGTCTGTGAAATAACTGGACATTAAGATCGAGATATAAAGTTTACTGAAATATTCATATGTAATCTTTGACTCAAACACACCCGTAGGCATCGAAACGTCAGTAAGGATACAAGGAGAAAAAAAAAAAATGGTAATGTCAAAGTTCTTCTTTCTCTCTCGTTCCTTCCTTCGAGATGAAAGGTCTCCCGACATAATTCCAGAATGAATCATTTGCATTCTGCATGTATTATGTAGGTGCACCATTCCATCACTTAAAAGCTGAATTGAAGTTTAATACAGTGGAGGCATCAGAGACTAACATACCCTCATTACAAGCAAAGAAAACGTAGTTATGATGTTGGACGCGTATTCGTATAGGGTATTGTGGAAAATATTATAGTAACCGGTTACTATACGTTCCTGGCTTTCACCGTCAGCATCACTTTGCAGGTAAAGGTCCTTCCCTCACTGCCACAACATTCAGATTTCGTATGAACTTTACGTACAGGAGACATGAAAAATGCTCACTGGTTTTTTCACAGCTTTTCTTCACCACTTGCCACATATAGCGAGGCACGTCACTTCCTGCCATATGTAGAGAGGCGCAAATGCGTTCCAGCGACTTCCACTACCAAAGTCTTATAAGACCTAGGATTTATGATCTTCATGGCTCGTTTCATTCAGTGGTGTGTATTTTGTTTTTTCATCATCCAGTCTTATGCATGCTTGTAAAATCTAACCCTTGGTTCAGTTTCTTCCTATACACGATATCACGATATTGCATGCCAGTTAACTCTCACTTAAGAGAGGTCGCTGTATATGAGGACAAATATGGGTATGTTCGATATTACGGTAGTCCTAACGGTGCCATATGGGTATGTCTTGAGCCTCTGACATAAAAGAACTGAGGAGGATGGATGTGTTGGATATGAAATACTTGGGGACAATATGTGGTGTGAGGAGGGTAGACCGTGCAAGGAATGACATTCTTAAGAACGAGGCGTGCTAGTGGGTGGAGAATGATTGAGAAAACTGGACAGGGTGTACTAACATAGTTTGGACATATGGAGAGGATGAGTGAAGAGAGACACAACAGGATCTACGTGTCAGAAGTGGAGGAGGCAAAGACGAAGGAAAGAACGAGAAGGAGATCGAAGGATGGAACGAAAGATGCTCCGAGTTTTCGGTCCCTGTGTATGAGGGAGGGTGAGAAGTGTGCATGGAATACAGAGAATTGAAACGATGTGGTATACAGGGGGTGGCGTGCTGGCAATAGGCTCAGATAGTCAGGGCAAACCAAGGAAAGGTCTGTGGGGCTTGGCTGTGGATAGGAAACCTCTGTGGGTTCAGTGTATTATCCAAGATAGCCGTTCTTCGTCTTTTCTGGCGCTATCCCACTAACTTGGGAAACAGCGAATATCTGTCATCTCACTTTCTTTTTAGATAAATGTTTATTATTTCTCGTATGAGCGAGGAAGCCCCCGCTCCCGATAACATATCGTACTACATTACATTTACTAAATTATATCATGATATATCATATTACATGTTACATTAACATATTATATCATATTACGGTGAGTTATTTTGTATTAATCAGTGTAGTACAGCCTCTCAAACCATGGAACATAGAATAACGTGAACTTAAAACGTTCCGTATCACAGATCATGCACAAAGCATTATAATCAACGCCATCATAAGAAACAAATACTGATACAAAGAAAACGGAGGTGTTGGGGGAACCGAACGTGAGAATCATAAGACTTACGGAGGAGCAATGAAAGTCTATTCACATGGAATTAAGAAAGTTAAACGTGGAAGAAAATTAGACTACCCGGAAACAGATTTAAGCTAAAGTTAGCGGGAATCAATCTGGATAATTTGGGTAATGAACGTAATTAGCGAAGAGATGGAGTAGTTAGCCTCGTCATTATGAACACGTAGAGTTCGGGGGCGCTCGAGTAGACTGATGAGGATAGTGACAGAAGGATTACAGTAGTTACAGTAGAGTTTGGATCAGATCACGTAACATTAGGGTGATCACTGATAAATCGACTTTGAGATGAGATGGTGATTTGATTTGAATCTGCTTATAACAGCGATTACTGAGATGTGGTCGATTACAAAGAGGTGAACTACAGGCAGTAAAGTGACAATAAGGAGAGTAGAATGTTATAGGATACAAAGGAAAATAGCAGTGAGAATAATAAAGTTACGTATGCAAGTTATACTAATTTTTTGATAATGATACCATGTTCTAACATGAAGAAGAGGAGAGAGGAAGGAAAGAGGACAATTAAAATATTCTAACATAATGAACAGGGGAGAGGAAGGAAAGAGGACAATTAATTAAAGGTCATAAATGCGACTAAACAATATTTTAACCGAAGATTTGTATTCAGAATGAAAAGTACTGCTTATAATGAGATTTTTAGGGAAATCTATTTTTCAGAGAAAAATGCGAAAAATTCAAGATAATAGGGTCAGAGTAATTTTTCGCTCAAAAAATTTTCTATTTCAAAACTCAAACTTGTCATATACAAACAATTCTATACTGGAAATAATCTTGGAAAATATATCATAATGCTTTCAGTTACCGATATATTATACACAATAAATGGAATGTAAATAATCAGACAATACTTTTAAAATATCTTCATTTAACAGCTTGATTAAAGGACATAAAGACGACCAAACGATATTTTAACCTCAGATTTGTATTCAGAATGAAAAACACTCATTATAATGAGATTCTAAAGAAAATTATTTTTAAGGTAATTTTCGGCTTAAAAATCTTTTTATCTCAAAATTCAAATTTAGCACATTAGAATACTTCTATACTTGAAATAATCTTATAAAATATATCATAAGCCTCTTACTTACCAATACATAACCGGTAAATGTAATGTAAATAATCAAAAAGTACTTTAAATATATATATACATTGAACAGCTTAAAAAAAGGACAAGTAGGCGACCAAACTATATTCTAAACCCATATTTGTATAATGAAGTTATTATGAAGTTTTTAAAGAAATACACTTTACTGAGAAATATACGAAAAATTGCAGGTGTAGTTCAGGGTAAGTTTGGGCTTAAATTTTTTTTTATTTCAAAAGTCAAATTTAGTACAACAAAACACTTCTAAACTTGAAATAATCATAGAAAATGTATCATTAGCCTCTCACTTAAAAATACAGGCCCGGAAAATGCAATGTATATAGAAAAAAAATATTTAGATATATGACATTTAACAGCTTAATCAAAAGACATATAAACGACCAAACGATATTTTAACCCCAGATTTGTATTCAGAATGAAAAGTACTCCTTATAATGAGGTTTTAAGAAAATCAATTTTTTCTGAGAAATATACGGAAAATTGCAGGTAATAGTTCAGGGTAATTTTTTGCTGAAAAAACTTATTGTTTCAAAATAGAAATTTAGTATATAAAAACACTTCTATAATTAAAATAATCTTAGGAAATATATAATAATCCTCTTACCAATACATACCCAGTAAATGCAATGGAAATAATCAGATAATTCTTTAGAAATATGTACATTTAACAGCTTAATTAAAGGTCATAAATGCGACTAAAAAAAATATTTTAACCCAAGATTTGTATTCAGAATGAAAAGTACTCCTTATAATGAGATTTTTAGGGAAATCTATCTTTCAGAGAAAAATACGAAAAAAATCAAGGTAATAATAGGTCAGGGTAATTTTTCGCTTAAAGATTTATTTACTTCAAGATTCAAACTTATCATATACAAACAATTCTATACTAGAAATATTCTTGGAAAATATATCATAATGCTTTCAGTTACTGATATATATACAGTAAATGGAATGTAAATAATCAGACAGTACTTTAAATTTATCTTCCTTTAACAGCTTGTTTAAAGAATATAAAGACGACCAAACGATATTTTAACCCCAGATTTTATTCAAAATTAAAAGTACTCCTTATAATGAGGTTTTTAAGGAAATCAATTTTTCTGAGAAATATACGGAAAATTGCAGGCAAAATACTTCAGGGTAATTTTTTGCTCAAAAACTTTTTATTTCAAAATTGTAATTTAGTATATTAAAACACTTCTACACTTGAAATAATCTTACGAAATATATCATAATCCTCTTGGTTCCCAATATATTCCGGGTAAATGCAATGGAAATAATCAGAAAATTCTTTAATTATATGTACATTAAACAGCTTAATTAAAGGTCATAAATGCGACTAAACAATATTTTAATCCAAGATTTGTATTCAGAATGAAAAATACCGCTTATAATGAGATTTTTAGGTAAATCTAATTTTAAGAGAAATTTTTCGCTTAAATTTTTTTTTTTACTTCAAGATTCAAACTTATCATACACAAACAATTCTATACTAGAAATAATCTTGGAAAATATATCATAATGCCTCTCACTTAAAAATACATAACCGGAAAATGCAATGCAAATCGATGGAACATATTTTACATTTGACCACATATTCGTATTCAGCATACCTAAAAGCATCTATCCTGAAATTCTCAAGAAAATACATTTTTTTGAAAAAAAAAAAAAAATCAAGAAAGATCCGAGGCTATACCCTTGCAAAATATTTTGCTCAGATTATCAACTTCAGATTTTACTGAAAGTCTGGATATAGATGTTATTTTACATGCTGATTAAGGATTTCGACTAAAATGACAGAATTTCGCATTAAATGCCTTTAATTACCCCTTGGATTAATTATAATAAAATCAGTATGCTAATTTGACTAGAAATCCTTAATAATGTAAAATAACATCTATATCCAGATTTTCATTAAAATCTGAAGAAGTTGAAAATCTGAGCAAAATATTTGGTAAGGCTATAGCCTTGGATTTTTCTTGATTTTTTTCAAAAAATGGATTTTCTTGAAATTTTCAGCATAGATGCTTTTCGGTATGCTGAATACGAATCTGTCGTTAAAATCCAAAAATTCCTGTAATTAGTCGAGTAATTAGCATACTAATTTTATTATAATTAATTTTAAGAGTTAATTAATTCAAGGCATTAATAGTAAAAAAAGCTGTCATTTGACTAGAAATCCTTAATCAGCATGTAAAATAACATCTATATCCAGATTTTCATTAAAATCTGAAGAAGTTGAAAATCTGAGCAAAATATTTGGTAAGGCTATAGCCTTGGATTTTTCTTGATTTTTTTCAAAAAATGGATTTTCTTGAAATTTTCAGCATACATGCTTTTCGGTATGCTGAATACGAATCTGTCGTTAAAATCCAAAAATTCCTGTAATTAGTCGAGTAATTAGCATACTAATTTTATTATAATTAATTTTAAGTTAATTAATTCAAGGCATTAATAGTGCGAAATGCTGTCATTTGACTAGAAATCCTTAATCAGCATGTAAAATAACATCTATATCCAGATTTTCATTAAAATCTGAAGAAGTTGAAAATCTGAGCAAAATATTTGAGTATAGCCTTGGATTTTTCTTGATTTTTTTCAAAAAATGGATTTTCTTGAAATTTTCAGCATAGATGCTTTTCGGTATGCTGAATACGAATCTGTCGTTAAAATCCAAAAATTCCTGTAATTAGTCGAGTAATTAGCATACTAATTTTATTATAATTAATTTTAGAGTTAATTAATTCAAGGCATTAATAGTGCGAAATGCTGTCATTTGACTAGAAATCCTTAATCAGCATGTAAAATAACATCTATATCCAGATTTTCATTAAAATCTGAAGAAGTTGAAAATCTGAGCAAAATATTTGGTAAGGCTATAGCCTTGGATTTTTCTTGATTTTTTTCAAAAAATGGATTTTCTTGAAATTTTCAGCATAGATGCTTTTCGGTATGCTGAATACGAATCTGTCGTTAAAATCCAAAAATTCCTGTAATTAGTCGAGTAATTAGCATACTAATTTTATTATAATTAATTTTAAGAGTTAATTAATTCAAGGCATTAATAGTGCGAAATGCTGTCATTTGACTAGAAATCCTTAATCAGCATGTAAAATAACATCTATATCCAGATTTTCATTAAAATCTGAAGAAGTTGAAAATCTGAGCAAAATATTTGGTAAGGCCTTGGATTTTTCTTGATTTTTTTCAAAAAATGGATTTTCTTGAAATTTTCAGCATAGATGCTTTTCGGTATGCTGAATACGAATCTGTCGTTAAAATCCAAAAATTCCTGTAATTAGTCGAGTAATTAGCATACTAATTTTATTATAATTAATTTTAAGTTAATTAATTCAAGGCATTAATAGTGCGAAATGCTGTCATTTGACTAGAAATCCTTAATCAGCATGTAAAATAACATCTATATCCAGATTTTCATTAAAATCTGAAGAAGTTGAAAATCTGAGCAAAATATTTGGTAAGATTTTCTTGATTTTTTTCAAAAAATGGATTTTCTTGAAATTTTCAGCATAGATGCTTTTCGGTATGCTGAATACGAATCTGTCGTTAAAATCCAAAAATTCCTGTAATTAGTCGAGTAATTAGCATACTAATTTTATTATAATTAATTTTAAGTTAATTAATTCAAGGCATTAATAGTGCGAAATGCTGTCATTTGACTAGAAATCCTTAATCAGCATGTAAAATAACATCTATATCCAGATTTTCATTAAAATCTGAAGAAGTTGAAAATCTGAGCAAAATATTTTTCAAAAAATAGATTTTCTTGAAATTTTCAGCATAGATGCTTTTCGGTATGCTGAATACGAATCTGTCGTTAAAATCCAAAAATTCCTGTAATTAGTCGAGTAATTAGCATACTAATTTTATTATAATTAATTTTAAGTTAATTAATTCAAGGCATTAATAGTGCGAAATGCTGTCATTTGACTAGAAATCCTTAATCAGCATGTAAAATAACATCTATATCCAGATTTTCATTAAAATCTGAAGAAGTTGAAAATCTGAGCAAAATATTTGGTAAGGCTATAGCCTTGGATTTTTCTTGATTTTTTTCAAAAAATGGATTTTCTTGAAATTTTCAGCATAGATGCTTTTCGGTATGCTGAATACGAATCTGTCGTTAAAATCCAAAAATTCCTGTAATTAGTCGAGTAATTAGCATACTAATTTTATTATAATTAATTTTAAGTTAATTAATTCAAGGCATTAATAGTGCGAAATGCTGTCATTTGACTAGAAATCCTTAATCAGCATGTAAAATAACATCTATATCCAGATTTTCATTAAAATCTGAAGAAGTTGAAAATCTGAGCAAAATATTTGGTAAGGCTTGGATTTTTCTTGATTTTTTTCAAAAAATGGATTTTCTTGAAATTTTCAGCATAGATGCTTTTCGGTATGCTGAATACGAATCTGTCGTTAAAATCCAAAAATTCCTGTAATTAGTCGAGTAATTAGCATACTAATTTTATTATAATTAATTTTAAGAGTTAATTAATTCAAGGCATTAATAGTGCGAAATGCTGTCATTTGACTAGAAATCCTTAATCAGCATGTAAAATAACATCTATATCCAGATTTTCATTAAAATCTGAAGAAGTTGAAAATCTGAGCAAAATATTTGGTAAGGCTATAGCCTTGGATTTTTCTTGATTTTTTTCAAAAAATGGATTTTCTTGAAATTTTCAGCATAGATGCTTTTCGGTATGCTGAATACGAATCTGTCGTTAAAATCCAAAAATTCCTGTAATTAGTCGAGTAATTAGCATACTAATTTTATTATAATTAATTTTAGGAATAATTAAAGGCATTAATAGCGCGAAATACTGTCATTTGACTAGAAATCCTTAATCAGCATGTAAAATAACATCTATATCCAGATTTTCATTAAAATCTGAAGAAGTTGAAAATCTGAGCAAAATATTTGGTAAGGCTATAGCCTTGGATTTTTCTTGATTTTTTTCAAAAAATGGATTTTCTTGAAATTTTCAGCATAGATGCTTTTCGGTATGCTGAATACGAATCTGTCGTTAAAATCCAAAAATGCCTGTAATTAGTCGAGTAATTAGCATACTAATTTTATTATAATTAATTTTAGAGTTAATTAATTCAAGGCATTAATAGTGCGAAATGCTGTCATTTGACTAGAAATCCTTAATCAGCATGTAAAATAACATCTATATCCAGATTTTCATTAAAATCTGAAGAAGTTGAAAATCTGAGCAAAATATTTGGTAAGGCTATAGCCTTGGATTTTTCTTGATTTTTTTCAAAAAATGGATTTTCTTGAAATTTTCAGCATAGATGCTTTTCGGTATGCTGAATACGAATCTGTCGTTAAAATCCAAAAATTCCTGTAATTAGTCGAGTAATTAGCATACTAATTTTATTATAATTAATTTTAAGAGTTAATTAATTCAAGGCATTAATAGTGCGAAATGCTGTCATTTGACTAGAAATCCTTAATCAGCATGTAAAATAACATCTATATCCAGATTTTCATTAAAATCTGAAGAAGTTGAAAATCTGAGCAAAATATTTGGTAAGGCTATAGCCTTGGATTTTTCTTGATTTTTTTCAAAAAATGGATTTTCTTGAAATTTTCAGCATAGATGCTTTTCGGTATGCTGAATACGAATCTGTCGTTAAAATCCAAAAATTCCTGTAATTAGTCGAGTAATTAGCATACTAATTTTATTATAATTAATTTTAAGTTAATTAATTCAAGGCATTAATAGTGCGAAATGCTGTCATTTGACTAGAAATCCTTAATCAGCATGTAAAATAACATCTATATCCAGATTTTCATTAAAATCTGAAGAAGTTGAAAATCTGAGCAAAATATTTGGTAAGGCTATAGCCTTGGATTTTTCTTGATTTTTTTCAAAAAATGGATTTTCTTGATATTTTCAGCATAGATGCTTTTCGGTATGCTGAATACGAATCTGTCGTTAAAATCCAAAAATTCCTGTAATTAGTCGAGTAATTAGCATACTAATTTTATTATAATTAATTTTAAGAGTTAATTAATTCAAGGCATTAATAGTGCGAAATGCTGTCATTTGACTAGAAATCCTTAATCAGCATGTAAAATAACATCTATATCCAGATTTTCATTAAAATCTGAAGAAGTTGAAAATCTGAGCAAAATATTTGGTAAGGCTATAGCCTTGGATTTTTCTTGATTTTTTTCAAAAAATGGATTTTCTTGAAATTTTCAGCATAGATGCTTTTCGGTATGCTGAATACGAATCTGTCGTTAAAATCCAAAAATTCCTGTAAGTAGTCGAGTAATTAGCATACTAATTTTATTATAATTAATTTTAAGTTAATCAATTCAAGGCATTAATAGTGCGAAATGCTGTCATTTGACTAGAAATCCTTAATCAGCATGTAAAATAACATCTATATCCAGATTTTCATTAAAATCTGAAGAAGTTGAAAATCTGAGCAAAATATTTGGTAAGGCTATAGCCTTGGATTTTTCTTGATTTTTTTCAAAAAATGGATTTTCTTGATATTTTCAGCATAGATGCTTTTCGGTATGCTGAATACGAATCTGTCGTTAAAATCCAAAAATTCCTGTAATTAGTCGAGTAATTAGCATACTAATTTTATTATAATTAATTTTAAGTTAATTAATTCAAGGCATTAATAGTGCGAAATGCTGTCATTTGACTAGAAATCCTTAATCAGCATGTAAAATAACATCTATATCCAGATTTTCATTAAAATCTGAAGAAGTTGAAAATCTGAGCAAAATATTTGGTAAGGCTATAGCCTTGATTCTTGATTTTTTTCAAAAAATGGATTTTCTTGAAATTTTCAGCATAGATGCTTTTCGGTATGCTGAATACGAATCTGTCGTTAAAATCCAAAAATTCCTGTAATTAGTCGAGTAATTAGCATACTAATTTTATTATAATTAATTTTAAGTTAATTAATTCAAGGCATTAATAGTGCGAAATGCTGTCATTTGACTAGAAATCCTTAATCAGCATGTAAAATAACATCTATATCCAGATTTTCATTAAAATCTGAAGAAGTTGAAAATCTGAGCAAAATATTTGGTAAGGCTATAGCCTTGGATTTTTCTTGATTTTTTTCAAAAAATGGATTTTCTTGATATTTTCAGCATAGATGCTTTTCGGTATGCTGAATACGAATCTGTCGTTAAAATCCAAAAATTCCTGTAATTAGTCGAGTAATTAGCATACTAATTTTATTATAATTAATTTTAAGTTAATTAATTCAAGGCATTAATAGTGCGAAATGCTGTCATTTGACTAGAAATCCTTAATCAGCATGTAAAATAACATCTATATCCAGATTTTCATTAAAATCTGAAGAAGTTGAAAATCTGAGCAAAATATTTGGTAAGGCTATAGCCTTGGATTTTTCTTGATTTTTTTCAAAAAATGGATTTTCTTGATATTTTCAGCATAGATGCTTTTCGGTATGCTGAATACGAATCTGTCGTTAAAATCCAAAAATTCCTGTAATTAGTCGAGTAATTAGCATACTAATTTTATTATAATTAATTTTAAGAGTTAATTAATTCAAGGCATTAATAGTGCGAAATGCTGTCATTTGACTAGAAATCCTTAATCAGCATGTAAAATAACATCTATATCCAGATTTTCATTAAAATCTGAAGAAGTTGAAAATCTGAGCAAAATATGATCTGAGCAAAATATTTGGTAAGGCTATAGCCTTGGATTTTTCTTGATTTTTTCAAAAAATGGATTTTCTTGAAATTTTCAGCATAGATGCTTTTCGGTATGCTGAATACGAATCTGTCGTTAAAATCCAAAAATTCCTGTAATTAGTCGAGTAATTAGCATACTAATTTTATTATAATTAATTTTAAGTTAATTAATTCAAGGCATTAATAGTGCGAAATGCTGTCATTTGACTAGAAATCCTTAATCAGCATGTAAAATAACATCTATATCCAGATTTTCATTAAAATCTGAAGAAGTTGAAAATCTGAGCAAAATATTTGGTAAGGCTATAGCCTTGGATTTTTCTTGATTTTTTCAAAAAATGGATTTTCTTGAAATTTTCAGCATAGATGCTTTTCGGTATGCTGAATACGAATCTGTCGTTAAAATCCAAAAATTCCTGTAATTAGTCGAGTAATTAGCATACTAATTTTATTATAATTAATTTTAAGAGTTAATTAATTCAAGGCATTAATAGTGCGAAATGCTGTCATTTGACTAGAAATCCTTAATCAGCATGTAAAATAACATCTATATCCAGATTTTCATTAAAATCTGAAGAAGTTGAAAATCTGAGCAAAATATTTGGTAAGGCTAGCCTTGGATTTTTCTTGATTTTTTTCAAAAATGGATTTTCTTGAAATTTTCAGCATAGATGCTTTTCGATATGCTGAATACGAATCTCGTTAAAATCCAAAAATTCCTGTAATTAGTCGAGTAATTAGCATACTAATTTTATTATAATTAATTTTAAGTTAATCAATTCAAGGCATTAATAGTGCGAAATGCTGTCATTTGACTAGAAATCCTTAATCAGCATGTAAAATAACATCTATATCCAGATTTTCATTAAAATCTGAAGAAGTTGAAAATCTGAGCAAAATATTTGGTAAGGCTATATTCTTGGATTTTTCTTGATGTTTTTAAAAAAATGGATTTTCTTCAAATTTTTAGCATAGATGCTTTTCGGTATACTGAATACGAATCTGTCGTTAAAACCCAAAAATTCCTGTAATTAGTCGAGTAATTAGCATACTAATTTTATTATAATTAATTTTAAGTTAATTAATTCAAGGCATTAATAGTGCGAAATGCTGTCATTTGACTAGAAATCCTTAATCAGCATGTAAAATAACATCTATATCCAGATTTTCATTAAAATCTGAAGAAGTTGAAAATCTGAGCAAAATATTTGGTAAGGCTATAGCCTTGGATTTTTCTTGATTTTTTTCAAAAAATGGATTTTCTTGAAATTTTCAGCATAGATGCTTTTCGGTATGCTGAATACGAATCTGTCGTTAAAATCCAAAAATTCCTGTAATTAGTCGAGTAATTAGCATACTAATTTTATTATAATTAATTTTAAGTTAATTAATTCAAGGCATTAATAGTGCGAAATGCTGTCATTTGACTAGAAATCCTTAATCAGCATGTAAAATAACATCTATATCCAGATTTTCATTAAAATCTGAAGAAGTTGAAAATCTGAGCAAAATATTTGGTAAGGCTATAGCCTTGGATTTTTCTTGATTTTTTTCAAAAAATGGATTTTCTTGATATTTTCAGCATAGATGCTTTTCGGTATGCTGAATACGAATCTGTCGTTAAAATCCAAAAATTCCTGTAATTAGTCGAGTAATTAGCATACTAATTTTATTATAATTAATTTTAAGTTAATTAATTCAAGGCATTAATAGTGCGAAATGCTGTCATTTGACTAGAAATCCTTAATCAGCATGTAAAATAACATCTATATCCAGATTTTCATTAAAATCTGAAGAAGTTGAAAATCTGAGCAAAATATTTGGTAAGGCTATAGCCTTGGATTTTTCTTGATTTTTTTCAAAAAATGGATTTTCTTGAAATTTTCAGCATAGATGCTTTTCGGTATGCTGAATACGAATCTGTCGTTAAAATCCAAAAATTCCTGTAAGTAGTCGAGTAATTAGCATACTAATTTTATTATAATTAATTTTAAGTTAATCAATTCAAGGCATTAATAGTGCGAAATGCTGTCATTTCACTAGAAATCCTTAATCAGCATGTAAAATAACATCTATATCCAGATTTTCATTAAAATCTGAAGAAGTTGAAAATCTGAGCAAAATATTTGGTAAGGCTATAGCCTTGGATTTTTCTTGATTTTTTTCAAAAAATGGATTTTCTTGATATTTTCAGCATAGATGCTTTTCGGTATGCTGAATACGAATCTGTCGTTAAAATCCAAAAATTCCTGTAATTAGTCGAGTAATTAGCATACTAATTTTATTATAATTAATTTTAAGAGTTAATTAATTCAAGGCATTAATAGTGCGAAATGCTGTCATTTGACTAGAAATCCTTAATCAGCATGTAAAATAACATCTATATCCAGATTTTCATTAAAATCTGAAGAAGTTGAAAATCTGAGCAAAATATTTGGTAAGGCTATAGCCTTGGATTTTTCTTGATTTTTTTCAAAAAATGGATTTTCTTGAAATTTTCAGCATAGATGCTTTTCGGTATGCTGAATACGAATCTGTCGTTAAAATCCAAAAATTCCTGTAAGTAGTCGAGTAATTAGCATACTAATTTTATTATAATTAATTTTAAGTTAATCAATTCAAGGCATTAATAGTGCGAAATGCTGTCATTTGACTAGAAATCCTTAATCAGCATGTAAAATAACATCTATATCCAGATTTTCATTAAAATCTGAAGAAGTTGAAAATCTGAGCAAAATATTTGGTAAGGCTATAGCCTTGGATTTTTCTTGATTTTTTTCAAAAAATGGATTTTCTTGATATTTTCAGCATAGATGCTTTTCGGTATGCTGAATACGAATCTGTCGTTAAAATCCAAAAATTCCTGTAATTAGTCGAGTAATTAGCATACTAATTTTATTATAATTAATTTTAAGTTAATTAATTCAAGGCATTAATAGTGCGAAATGCTGTCATTTGACTAGAAATCCTTAATCAGCATGTAAAATAACATCTATATCCAGATTTTCATTAAAATCTGAAGAAGTTGAAAATCTGAGCAAAATATTTGGTAAGGCTATAGCCTTGGATTTTTCTTGATTTTTTTCAAAAAATGGATTTTCTTGATATTTTCAGCATAGATGCTTTTCGGTATGCTGAATACGAATCTGTCGTTAAAATCCAAAAATTCCTGTAATTAGTCGAGTAATTAGCATACTAATTTTATTATAATTAATTTTAAGTTAATTAATTCAAGGCATTAATAGTGCGAAATGCTGTCATTTGACTAGAAATCCTTAATCAGCATGTAAAATAACATCTATATCCAGATTTTCATTAAAATCTGAAGAAGTTGAAAATCTGAGCAAAATATTTGGTAAGGCTATAGCCTTGGATTTTTCTTGATTTTTTTCAAAAAATGGATTTTCTTGAAATTTTCAGCATAGATGCTTTTCGGTATGCTGAATACGAATCTGTCGTTAAAATCCAAAAATTCCTGTAATTAGTCGAGTAATTAGCATACTAATTTTATTATAATTAATTTTAAGAGTTAATTAATTCAAGGCATTAATAGTGCGAAATGCTGTCATTTGACTAGAAATCCTTAATCAGCATGTAAAATAACATCTATATCCAGATTTTCATTAAAATCTGAAGAAGTTGAAAATCTGAGCAAAATATTTGGTAAGGCTATAGCCTTGGATTTTTCTTGATTTTTTTCAAAAAATGGATTTTCTTGAAATTTTCAGCATACATGCTTTTCGGTATGCTGAATACGAATCTGTCGTTAAAATCCAAAAATTCCTGTAAGTAGTCGAGTAATTAGCATACTAATTTTATTATAATTAATTTTAAGTTAATCAATTCAAGGCATTAATAGTGCGAAATGATGTCATTTCACTAGAAATCCTTAATCAGCATGTAAAATAACATCTATATCCAGATTTTCATTAAAATCTGAAGAAGTTGAAAATCTGAGCAAAATATTTGGTAAGGCTATAGCCTTGGATTTTTCTTGATTTTTTTCAAAAAATGGATTTTCTTGAAATTTTCAGCATAGATGCTTTTCGGTATGCTGAATACGAATCTGTCGTTAAAATCCAAAAATTCCTGTAATTAGTCGAGTAATTAGCATACTAATTTTATTATAATTAATTTTAAGTTAATTAATTCAAGGCATTAATAGTGCGAAATGCTGTCATTTGACTAGAAATCCTTAATCAGCATGTAAAATAACATCTATATCCAGATTTTCATTAAAATCTGAAGAAGTTGAAAATCTGAGCAAAATATTTGGTAAGGCTATAGCCTTGGATTTTTCTTGATTTTTTTCAAAAAATGGATTTTCTTGATATTTTCAGCATAGATGCTTTTCGGTATGCTGAATACGAATCTGTCGTTAAAATCCAAAAATTCCTGTAATTAGTCGAGTAATTAGCATACTAATTTTATTATAATTAATTTTAAGTTAATTAATTCAAGGCATTAATAGTGCGAAATGCTGTCATTTGACTAGAAATCCTTAATCAGCATGTAAAATAACATCTATATCCAGATTTTCATTAAAATCTGAAGAAGTTGAAAATCTGAGCAAAATATTTGGTAAGGCTATAGCCTTGGATTTTTCTTGATTTTTTTCAAAAAATGGATTTTCTTGAAATTTTCAGCATAGATGCTTTTCGGTATGCTGAATACGAATCTGTCGTTAAAATCCAAAAATTCCTGTAAGTAGTCGAGTAATTAGCATACTAATTTTATTATAATTAATTTTAAGTTAATCAATTCAAGGCATTAATAGTGCGAAATGCTGTCATTTCACTAGAAATCCTTAATCAGCATGTAAAATAACATCTATATCCAGATTTTCATTAAAATCTGAAGAAGTTGAAAATCTGAGCAAAATATTTGGTAAGGCTATAGCCTTGGATTTTTCTTGATTTTTTTCAAAAAATGGATTTTCTTGATATTTTCAGCATAGATGCTTTTCGGTATGCTGAATACGAATCTGTCGTTAAAATCCAAAAATTCCTGTAATTAGTCGAGTAATTAGCATACTAATTTTATTATAATTAATTTTAAGAGTTAATTAATTCAAGGCATTAATAGTGCGAAATGCTGTCATTTGACTAGAAATCCTTAATCAGCATGTAAAATAACATCTATATCCAGATTTTCATTAAAATCTGAAGAAGTTGAAAATCTGAGCAAAATATTTGGTAAGGCTATAGCCTTGGATTTTTCTTGATTTTTTTCAAAAAATGGATTTTCTTGAAATTTTCAGCATAGATGCTTTTCGGTATGCTGAATACGAATCTGTCGTTAAAATCCAAAAATTCCTGTAATTAGTCGAGTAATTAGCATACTAATTTTATTATAATTAATTTTAAGAGTTAATTAATTCAAGGCATTAATAGTGCGAAATGCTGTCATTTGACTAGAAATCCTTAATCAGCATGTAAAATAACATCTATATCCAGATTTTCATTAAAATCTGAAGAAGTTGAAAATCTGAGCAAAATATTTGGTAAGGCTATAGCCTTGGATTTTTCTTGATTTTTTTCAAAAAATGGATTTTCTTGAAATTTTCAGCATAGATGCTTTTCGGTATGCTGAATACGAATCTGTCGTTAAAATCCAAAAATTCCTGTAAGTAGTCGAGTAATTAGCATACTAATTTTATTATAATTAATTTTAAGTTAATTAATTCAAGGCATTAATAGTGCGAAATGCTGTCATTTGACTAGAAATCCTTAATCAGCATGTAAAATAACATCTATATCCAGATTTTCATTAAAATCTGAAGAAGTTGAAAATCTGAGCAAAATATTTGGTAAGGCTATAGCCTTGGATTTTTCTTGATTTTTTTCAAAAAATGGATTTTCTTGAAATTTTCAGCATAGATGCTTTTCGGTATGCTGAATACGAATCTGTCGTTAAAATCCAAAAATTCCTGTAATTAGTCGAGTAATTAGCATACTAATTTTATTATAATTAATTTTAAGTTAATTAATTCAAGGCATTAATAGTGCGAAATGCTGTCATTTGACTAGAAATCCTTAATCAGCATGTAAAATAACATCTATATCCAGATTTTCATTAAAATCTGAAGAAGTTGAAAATCTGAGCAAAATATTTGGTAAGGCTATAGCCTTGGATTTTTCTTGATTTTTTTCAAAAAATGGATTTTCTTGATATTTTCAGCATAGATGCTTTTCGGTATGCTGAATACGAATCTGTCGTTAAAATCCAAAAATTCCTGTAAGTAGTCGAGTAATTAGCATACTAATTTTATTATAATTAATTTTAAGAGTTAATTAATTCAAGGCATTAATAGTGCGAAATGCTGTCATTTGACTAGAAATCCTTAATCAGCATGTAAAATAACATCTATATCCAGATTTTCATTAAAATCTGAAGAAGTTGAAAATCTGAGCAAAATATTTGGTAAGGCTATAGCCTTGGATTTTTCTTGATTTTTTTCAAAAAATGGATTTTCTTGAAATTTTCAGCATGCATGCTTTTCGGTATGCTGAATACGAATCTGTCGTTAAAATCCAAAAATTCCTGTAAGTAGTCGAGTAATTAGCATACTAATTTTATTATAATTAATTTTAAGTTAATCAATTCAAGGCATTAATAGTGCGAAATGATGTCATTTCACTAGAAATCCTTAATCAGCATGTAAAATAACATCTATATCCAGATTTTCATTAAAATCTGAAGAAGTTGAAAATCTGAGCAAAATATTTGGTAAGGCTATAGCCTTGGATTTTTCTTGATTTTTTTCAAAAAATGGATTTTCTTGAAATTTTCAGCATAGATGCTTTTCGGTATGCTGAATACGAATCTGTCGTTAAAATCCAAAAATTCCTGTAATTAGTCGAGTAATTAGCATACTAATTTTATTATAATTAATTTTAAGAGTTAATTAATTCAAGGCATTAATAGTGCGAAATGCTGTCATTTGACTAGAAATCCTTAATCAGCATGTAAAATAACATCTATATCCAGATTTTCATTAAAATCTGAAGAAGTTGAAAATCTGAGCAAAATATTTGGTAAGGCTATAGCCTTGGATTTTTCTTGATTTTTTTCAAAAAATGGATTTTCTTGAAATTTTCAGCATAGATGCTTTTCGGTATGCTGAATACGAATCTGTCGTTAAAATCCAAAAATTCCTGTAATTAGTCGAGTAATTAGCATACTAATTTTATTATAATTAATTTTAAGTTAATTAATTCAAGGCATTAATAGTGCGAAATGCTGTCATTTGACTAGAAATCCTTAATCAGCATGTAAAATAACATCTATATCCAGATTTTCATTAAAATCTGAAGAAGTTGAAAATCTGAGCAAAATATTTGGTAAGGCTATAGCCTTGGATTTTTCTTGATTTTTTTCAAAAAATGGATTTTCTTGAAATTTTCAGCATAGATGCTTTTCGGTATGCTGAATACGAATCTGTCGTTAAAATCCAAAAATTCCTGTAATTAGTCGAGTAATTAGCATACTAATTTTATTATAATTAATTTTAAGTTAATTAATTCAAGGCATTAATAGTGCGAAATGCTGTCATTTGACTAGAAATCCTTAATCAGCATGTAAAATAACATCTATATCCAGATTTTCATTAAAATCTGAAGAAGTTGAAAATCTGAGCAAAATATTTGGTAAGGCTATAGCCTTGGATTTTTCTTGATTTTTTTCAAAAAATGGATTTTCTTGAAATTTTCAGCATAGATGCTTTTCGGTATGCTGAATACGAATCTGTCGTTAAAATCCAAAAATTCCTGTAATTAGTCAAGTAATTAGCATACTAATTTTATTATAATTAATTTTAAGAGTTAATTAATTCAAGGCATTAATAGTAAAAAAATGCTGTCATTTGACTAGAAATCCTTAATCAGCATGTAAAATAACATCTATATCCAGATTTTCATTAAAATCTGAAGAAGTTGAAAATCTGAGCAAAATATTTGGTAAGGCTATAGCCTTGGATTTTTCTTGATTTTTTTCAAAAAATGGATTTTCTTGAAATTTTCAGCATAGATGCTTTTCGGTATGCTGAATACGAATCTGTCGTTAAAATCCAAAAATTCCTGTAAGTAGTCGAGTAATTAGCATACTAATTTTATTATAATTAATTTTAAGTTAATCAATTCAAGGCATTAATAGTGCGAAATGATGTCATTTCACTAGAAATCCTTAATCAGCATGTAAAATAACATCTATATCCAGATTTTCATTAAAATCTGAAGAAGTTGAAAATCTGAGCAAAATATTTGGTAAGGCTATAGCCTTGGATTTTTCTTGATTTTTTTCAAAAAATGGATTTTCTTGATATTTTCAGCATAGATGCTTTTCGGTATGCTGAATACGAATCTGTCGTTAAAATCCAAAAATTCCTGTAATTAGTCGAGTAATTAGCATACTAATTTTATTATAATTAATTTTAAGTTAATTAATTCAAGGCATTAATAGTGCGAAATGCTGTCATTTGACTAGAAATCCTTAATCAGCATGTAAAATAACATCTATATCCAGATTTTCATTAAAATCTGAAGAAGTTGAAAATCTGAGCAAAATATTTGGTAAGGCTATAGCCTTGGATTTTTCTTGATTTTTTTCAAAAAATGGATTTTCTTGAAATTTTCAGCATAGATGCTTTTCGGTATGCTGAATACGAATCTGTCGTTAAAATCCAAAAATTCCTGTAATTAGTCAAGTAATTAGCATACTAATTTTATTATAATTAATTTTAAGAGTTAATTAATTCAAGGCATTAATAGTGCGAAATGCTGTCATTTGACTAGAAATCCTTAATCAGCATGTAAAATAACATCTATATCCAGATTTTCATTAAAATCTGAAGAAGTTGAAAATCTGAGCAAAATATTTGGTAAGGCTATAGCCTTGGATTTTTCTTGATTTTTTTCAAAAAATGGATTTTCTTGAAATTTTCAGCATAGATGCTTTTCGGTATGCTGAATACGAATCTGTCGTTAAAATCCAAAAATTCCTGTAATTAGTCGAGTAATTAGCATACTAATTTTATTATAATTAATTTTAAGTTAATTAATTCAAGGCATTAATAGTGCGAAATGCTGTCATTTGACTAGAAATCCTTAATCAGCATGTAAAATAACATCTATATCCAGATTTTCATTAAAATCTGAAGAAGTTGAAAATCTGAGCAAAATATTTGGTAAGGCTATAGCCTTGGATTTTTCTTGATTTTTTTCAAAAAATGGATTTTCTTGAAATTTTCAGCATAGATGCTTTTCGGTATGCTGAATACGAATCTGTCGTTAAAATCCAAAAATTCCTGTAATTAGTCGAGTAATTAGCATACTAATTTTATTATAATTAATTTTAAGAGTTAATTAATTCAAGGCATTAATAGTGCGAAATGCTGTCATTTGACTAGAAATCCTTAATCAGCATGTAAAATAACATCTATATCCAGATTTTCATTAAAATCTGAAGAAGTTGAAAATCTGAGCAAAATATTTGGTAAGGCTATAGCCTTGGATTTTTCTTGATTTTTTTCAAAAAATGGATTTTCTTGAAATTTTCAGCATAGATGCTTTTCGGTATGCTGAATACGAATCTGTCGTTAAAATCCAAAAATTCCTGTAATTAGTCGAGTAATTAGCATACTAATTTTATTATAATTAATTTTAAGTTAATTAATTCAAGGCATTAATAGTGCGAAATGCTGTCATTTGACTAGAAATCCTTAATCAGCATGTAAAATAACATCTATATCCAGATTTTCATTAAAATCTGAAGAAGTTGAAAATCTGAGCAAAATATTTGGTAAGGCTATAGCCTTGGATTTTTCTTGATTTTTTCAAAAAATGGATTTTCTTGAAATTTTCAGCATAGATGCTTTTCGGTATGCTGAATACGAATCTGTCGTTAAAATCCAAAAATTCCTGTAATTAGTCGAGTAATTAGCATACTAATTTTATTATAATTAATTTTAAGTTAATTAATTCAAGGCATTAATAGTGCGAAATGCTGTCATTTGACTAGAAATCCTTAATCAGCATGTAAAATAACATCTATATCCAGATTTTCATTAAAATCTGAAGAAGTTGAAAATCTGAGCAAAATATTTGGTAAGGCTATAGCCTTGGATTTTTCTTGATTTTTTTCAAAAAATGGATTTTCTTGAAATTTTCAGCATAGATGCTTTTCGGTATGCTGAATACGAATCTGTCGTTAAAATCCAAAAATTCCTGTAAGTAGTCGAGTAATTAGCATACTAATTTTATTATAATTAATTTTAAGTTAATCAATTCAAGGCATTAATAGTGCGAAATGCTGTCATTTGACTAGAAATCCTTAATCAGCATGTAAAATAACATCTATATCCAGATTTTCATTAAAATCTGAAGAAGTTGAAAATCTGAGCAAAATATTTGGTAAGGCTATAGCCTTGGATTTTTCTTGATTTTTTTCAAAAAATGGATTTTCTTGAAATTTTCAGCATAGATGCTTTTCGGTATGCTGAATACGAATCTGTCGTTAAAATCCAAAAATTCCTGTAATTAGTCGAGTAATTAGCATACTAATTTTATTATAATTAATTTTAAGAGTTAATTAATTCAAGGCATTAATAGTGCGAAATGCTGTCATTTGACTAGAAATCCTTAATCAGCATGTAAAATAACATCTATATCCAGATTTTCATTAAAATCTGAAGTTGAAAATCTGAGCAAAATATTTGGTAAGGCTATAGCCTTGGATTTTTCTTGATTTTTTTCAAAAAATGGATTTTCTTGAAATTTTCAGCATAGATGCTTTTCGGTATGCTGAATACGAATCTGTCGTTAAAATCCAAAAATTCCTGTAATTAGTCGAGTAATTAGCATACTAATTTTATTATAATTAATTTTAAGTTAATTAATTCAAGGCATTAATAGTGCGAAATGCTGTCATTTGACTAGAAATCCTTAATCAGCATGTAAAATAACATCTATATCCAGATTTTCATTAAAATCTGAAGAAGTTGAAAATCTGAGCAAAATATTTGGTAAGGCTATAGCCTTGGATTTTTCTTGATTTTTTTCAAAAAATGGATTTTCTTGAAATTTTCAGCATAGATGCTTTTCGGTATGCTGAATACGAATCTGTCGTTAAAATCCAAAAATTCCTGTAATTAGTCGAGTAATTAGCATACTAATTTTATTATAATTAATTTTAAGAGTTAATTAATTCAAGGCATTAATAGTGCGAAATGCTGTCATTTGACTAGAAATCCTTAATCAGCATGTAAAATAACATCTATATCCAGATTTTCATTAAAATCTGAAGAAGTTGAAAATCTGAGCAAAATATTTGGTAAGGCTATAGCCTTGGATTTTTCTTGATTTTTTTCAAAAAATGGATTTTCTTGATATTTTCAGCATAGATGCTTTTCGGTATGCTGAATACGAATCTGTCGTTAAAATCCAAAAATTCCTGTAATTAGTCGAGTAATTAGCATACTAATTTTATTATAATTAATTTTAAGAGTTAATTAATTCAAGGCATTAATAGTGCGAAATGCTGTCATTTGACTAGAAATCCTTAATCAGCATGTAAAATAACATCTATATCCAGATTTTCATTAAAATCTGAAGAAGTTGAAAATCTGAGCAAAATATTTGGTAAGGCTATAGCCTTGGATTTTTCTTGATTTTTTTCAAAAAATGGATTTTCTTGAAATTTTCAGCATAGATGCTTTTCGGTATGCTGAATACGAATCTGTCGTTAAAATCCAAAAATTCCTGTAATTTGTCGAGTAATTAGCATACTAATTTTATTATAATTAATTTTAAGTTAATTAATTCAAGGCATTAATAGTGCGAAATGCTGTCATTTGACTAGAAATCCTTAATCAGCATGTAAAATAACATCTATATCCAGATTTTCATTAAAATCTGAAGAAGTTGAAAATCTGAGCAAAATATTTGGTAAGGCTATAGCCTTGGATTTTTCTTGATTTTTTCAAAAAATGGATTTTCTTGAAATTTTCAGCATAGATGCTTTTCGGTATGCTGAATACGAATCTGTCGTTAAAATCCAAAAATTCCTGTAAGTAGTCGAGTAATTAGCATACTAATTTTATTATAATTAATTTTAAGTTAATCAATTCAAGGCATTAATAGTGCGAAATGATGTCATTTCACTAGAAATCCTTAATCAGCATGTAAAATAACATCTATATCCAGATTTTCATTAAAATCTGAAGAAGTTGAAAATCTGAGCAAAATATTTGGTAAGGCTATAGCCTTGGATTTTTCTTGATTTTTTTCAAAAAATGGATTTTCTTGATATTTTCAGCATAGATGCTTTTCGGTATGCTGAATACGAATCTGTCGTTAAAATCCAAAAATTCCTGTAATTAGTCGAGTAATTAGCATACTAATTTTATTATAATTAATTTTAAGTTAATTAATTCAAGGCATTAATAGTGCGAAATGCTGTCATTTGACTAGAAATCCTTAATCAGCATGTAAAATAACATCTATATCCAGATTTTCATTAAAATCTGAAGAAGTTGAAAATCTGAGCAAAATATTTGGTAAGGCTATAGCCTTGGATTTTTCTTGATTTTTTCAAAAAATGGATTTTCTTGATATTTTCAGCATAGATGCTTTTCGGTATGCTGAATACGAATCTGTCGTTAAAATCCAAAAATTCCTGTAATTAGTCGAGTAATTAGCATACTAATTTTATTATAATTAATTTTAAGTTAATTAATTCAAGGCATTAATAGTGCGAAATGCTGTCATTTGACTAGAAATCCTTAATCAGCATGTAAAATAACATCTATATCCAGATTTTCATTAAAATCTGAAGAAGTTGAAAATCTGAGCAAAATATTTGGTAAGGCTATAGCCTTGGATTTTTCTTGATTTTTTTCAAAAAATGGATTTTCTTGAAATTTTCAGCATAGATGCTTTTCGGTATGCTGAATACGAATCTGTCGTTAAAATCCAAAAATTCCTGTAATTAGTCGAGTAATTAGCATACTAATTTTATTATAATTAATTTTAAGTTAATTAATTCAAGGCATTAATAGTGCGAAATGCTGTCATTTGACTAGAAATCCTTAATCAGCATGTAAAATAACATCTATATCCAGATTTTCATTAAAATCTGAAGAAGTTGAAAATCTGAGCAAAATATTTGGTAAGGCTATAGCCTTGGATTTTTCTTGATTTTTTTCAAAAAATGGATTTTCTTGATATTTTCAGCATAGATGCTTTTCGGTATGCTGAATACGAATCTGTCGTTAAAATCCAAAAATTCCTGTAATTAGTCGAGTAATTAGCATACTAATTTTATTATAATTAATTTTAAGTTAATCAATTCAAGGCATTAATAGTGCGAAATGATGTCATTTCACTAGAAATCCTTAATCAGCATGTAAAATAACATCTATATCCAGATTTTCATTAAAATCTGAAGAAGTTGAAAATCTGAGCAAAATATTTGGTAAGGCTATAGCCTTGGATTTTTCTTGATTTTTTTCAAAAAATGGATTTTCTTGATATTTTCAGCATAGATGCTTTTCGGTATGCTGAATACGAATCTGTCGTTAAAATCCAAAAATTCCTGTAATTAGTCGAGTAATTAGCATACTAATTTTATTATAATTAATTTTAAGTTAATTAATTCAAGGCATTAATAGTGCGAAATGCTGTCATTTGACTAGAAATCCTTAATCAGCATGTAAAATAACATCTATATCCAGATTTTCATTAAAATCTGAAGAAGTTGAAAATCTGAGCAAAATATTTGGTAAGGCTATAGCCTTGGATTTTTCTTGATTTTTTTCAAAAAATGGATTTTCTTGAAATTTTCAGCATAGATGCTTTTCGGTATGCTGAATACGAATCTGTCGTTAAAATCCAAAAATTCCTGTAATTAGTCGAGTAATTAGCATACTAATTTTATTATAATTAATTTTAAGTTAATTAATTCAAGGCATTAATAGTGCGAAATGCTGTCATTTGACTAGAAATCCTTAATCAGCATGTAAAATAACATCTATATCCAGATTTTCATTAAAATCTGAAGAAGTTGAAAATCTGAGCAAAATATTTGGTAAGGCTATAGCCTTGGATTTTTCTTGATTTTTTTCAAAAAATGGATTTTCTTGATATTTTCAGCATAGATGCTTTTCGGTATGCTGAATACGAATCTGTCGTTAAAATCCAAAAATTCCTGTAAGTAGTCGAGTAATTAGCATACTAATTTTATTATAATTAATTTTAAGTTAATCAATTCAAGGCATTAATAGTGCGAAATGATGTCATTTCACTAGAAATCCTTAATCAGCATGTAAAATAACATCTATATCCAGATTTTCATTAAAATCTGAAGAAGTTGAAAATCTGAGCAAAATATTTGGTAAGGCTATAGCCTTGGATTTTTCTTGATTTTTTTCAAAAAATGGATTTTCTTGATATTTTCAGCATAGATGCTTTTCGGTATGCTGAATACGAATCTGTCGTTAAAATCCAAAAATTCCTGTAATTAGTCGAGTAATTAGCATACTAATTTTATTATAATTAATTTTAAGAGTTAATTAATTCAAGGCATTAATAGTGCGAAATGCTGTCATTTGACTAGAAATCCTTAATCAGCATGTAAAATAACATCTATATCCAGATTTTCATTAAAATCTGAAGAAGTTGAAAATCTGAGCAAAATATTTGGTAAGGCTATAGCCTTGGATTTTTCTTGATTTTTTTCAAAAAATGGATTTTCTTGAAATTTTCAGCATACATGCTTTTCGGTATGCTGAATACGAATCTGTCGTTAAAATCCAAAAATTCCTGTAAGTAGTCGAGTAATTAGCATACTAATTTTATTATAATTAATTTTAAGTTAATCAATTCAAGGCATTAATAGTGCGAAATGATGTCATTTCACTAGAAATCCTTAATCAGCATGTAAAATAACATCTATATCCAGATTTTCATTAAAATCTGAAGAAGTTGAAAATCTGAGCAAAATATTTGGTAAGGCTATAGCCTTGGATTTTTCTTGATTTTTTTCAAAAAATGGATTTTCTTGATATTTTCAGCATAGATGCTTTTCGGTATGCTGAATACGAATCTGTCGTTAAAATCCAAAAATTCCTGTAATTAGTCGAGTAATTAGCATACTAATTTTATTATAATTAATTTTAAGAGTTAATTAATTCAAGGCATTAATAGTGCGAAATGCTGTCATTTGACTAGAAATCCTTAATCAGCATGTAAAATAACATCTATATCCAGATTTTCATTAAAATCTGAAGAAGTTGAAAATCTGAGCAAAATATTTGGTAAGGCTATAGCCTTGGATTTTTCTTGATTTTTTTCAAAAAATGGATTTTCTTGATATTTTCAGCATAGATGCTTTTCGGTATGCTGAATACGAATCTGTCGTTAAAATCCAAAAATTCCTGTAAGTAGTCGAGTAATTAGCATACTAATTTTATTATAATTAATTTTAAGTTAATCAATTCAAGGCATTAATAGTGCGAAATGATGTCATTTCACTAGAAATCCTTAATCAGCATGTAAAATAACATCTATATCCAGATTTTCATTAAAATCTGAAGAAGTTGAAAATCTGAGCAAAATATTTGGTAAGGCTATAGCCTTGGATTTTTCTTGATTTTTTTCAAAAAATGGATTTTCTTGAAATTTTCAGCATAGATGCTTTTCGGTATGCTGAATACGAATCTGTCGTTAAAATCCAAAAATTCCTGTAATTAGTCGAGTAATTAGCATACTAATTTTATTATAATTAATTTTAAGAGTTAATTAATTCAAGGCATTAATAGTGCGAAATGCTGTCATTTGACTAGAAATCCTTAATCAGCATGTAAAATAACATCTATATCCAGATTTTCATTAAAATCTGAAGAAGTTGAAAATCTGAGCAAAATATTTGGTAAGGCTATAGCCTTGGATTTTTCTTGATTTTTTTCAAAAAATGGATTTTCTTGAAATTTTCAGCATACATGCTTTTCGGTATGCTGAATACGAATCTGTCGTTAAAATCCAAAAATTCCTGTAAGTAGTCGAGTAATTAGCATACTAATTTTATTATAATTAATTTTAAGTTAATCAATTCAAGGCATTAATAGTGCGAAATGCTGTCATTTGACTAGAAATCCTTAATCAGCATGTAAAATAACATCTATATCCAGATTTTCATTAAAATCTGAAGAAGTTGAAAATCTGAGCAAAATATTTGGTAAGGCTATAGCCTTGGATTTTTCTTGATTTTTTTCAAAAAATGGATTTTCTTGAAATTTTCAGCATAGATGCTTTTCGGTATGCTGAATACGAATCTGTCGTTAAAATCCAAAAATTCCTGTAATTAGTCGAGTAATTAGCATACTAATTTTATTATAATTAATTTTAAGTTAATTAATTCAAGGCATTAATAGTGCGAAATGCTGTCATTTGACTAGAAATCCTTAATCAGCATGTAAAATAACATCTATATCCAGATTTTCATTAAAATCTGAAGAAGTTGAAAATCTGAGCAAAATATTTGGTAAGGCTATAGCCTTGGATTTTTCTTGATTTTTTTCAAAAAATGGATTTTCTTGAAATTTTCAGCATAGATGCTTTTCGGTATGCTGAATACGAATCTGTCGTTAAAATCCAAAAATTCCTGTAATTAGTCGAGTAATTAGCATACTAATTTTATTATAATTAATTTTAAGTTAATCAATTCAAGGCATTAATAGTGCGAAATGCTGTCATTTGACTAGAAATCCTTAATCAGCATGTAAAATAACATCTATATCCAGATTTTCATTAAAATCTGAAGAAGTTGAAAATCTGAGCAAAATATTTGGTTAGGCTATAGCCTTGGATTTTTCTTGATTTTTTTTTCAAAAAATGGATTTTCTTGAAATTTTCAGCATAAATGCTTTTCGGTATGCTGAATACGAATCTGTCGTTAAAACCCAAAAATTCCTGTAATTAGTCGAGTAATTAGCATACTAATTTTATTATAATTAATTTTAAGAGTTAATTAATTAAAGGCATTAATAGTGCGAAATGCTGTCATTTGACTAGAAATCCTTAATCAGCATGTAAAATAACATCTATATCCAGATTTTCATTAAAATCTGAAGAAGTTGAAAATCTGAGCAAAATATTTGGTAAGGCTATAGCCTTGGATTTTTCTTGATTTTTTTCAAAAAATGGATTTTCTTGAAATTTTCAGCATAGATGCTTTTCGGTATGCTGAATACGAATCTGTCGTTAAAATCCAAAAATTCCTGTAATTAGTCGAGTAATTAGCATACTAATTTTATTATAATTAATTTTAAGTTAATCAATTCAAGGCATTAATAGTGCGAAATGCTGTCATTTGACTAGAAATCCTTAATCAGCATGTAAAATAACATCTATATCCAGATTTTCATTAAAATCTGAAGAAGTTGAAAATCTGAGCAAAATATTTGGTAAGGCTATAGCCTTGGATTTTTCTTGATTTTTTCAAAAAATGGATTTTCTTGAAATTTTCAGCATAGATGCTTTTCGGTATGCTGAATACGAATCTGTCGTTAAAATCCAAAAATTCCTGTAATTAGTCGAGTAATTAGCATACTAATTTTATTATAATTAATTTTAAGTTAATCAATTCAAGGCATTAATAGTGCGAAATGCTGTCATTTGACTAGAAATCCTTAATCAGCATGTAAAATAACATCTATATCCAGATTTTCATTAAAATCTGAAGAAGTTGAAAATCTGAGCAAAATATTTGGTAAGGCTATAGCCTTGGATTTTTCTTGATTTTTTTCAAAAAATGGATTTTCTTGAAATTTTCAGCATAGATGCTTTTCGGTATGCTGAATACGAATCTGTCGTTAAAATCCAAAAATTCCTGTAATTAGTCGAGTAATTAGCATACTAATTTTATTGTAATTAATTTTAAGTTAATTAAAGGCATTAATAAAGGGAAATGCTGTCATTTGACTAGAAATCCGTAATCAGCATGTAAAATAACATCTATATCCAGATTTTCATTAAAATCTGAAGAAGTTGAAAATATGAGCAAAATATTTGGATTTTTCTTGATTTTTTTCAAAAAATGGATTTTCTTGAAATTTTCAGCATAGATGCTTTTCGGTATGCTGAATACGAATCTGTCGTTAAAATCCAAAAATTCCTGTAATTAGTCGAGTAATTAGCATACTAATTTTATTATAATCAATTTTAAGTTAATTAATTAAAGGCATTAATAGTGCGAAATGCTGTCATTTGACTAGAAATCCTTAATCAGCATGTAAAATAACATCTATATCCAGATTTTCATTAAAATCTGAAGAAGTTGAAAATCTGAACAAAATATTTGATGAGGCTATAACCTGGGATTTTTCTTGATTTTTTTCAAAAAATGGATTTTCTTGAAATTTTCAGCATAGATGCTTTTCGGTATGCTGAATACGAATCTGGAGTGATAAGACTGTTATTTATAATATTAATCGTTTAATTAGCACTATTACTAATTATTTTAAAATTGAAATGCTAATTACTCGACTAATTATACGAATTTTTAGATTTTGACTACACATACGTGTTCAGCATACATAGAAGTATCTATGTTTAAAATTTCAAGAAAATCTATTTTTTCAAAAAAATCATGATAAAATTTAAATACCCATTACTCGACGAATTATACGAATTTATCGATTTTCATCATAGATTCGTATTCAGCATACTTAAAAGTATCTATGCTTAAAATTTCAAGAAAATTATTTTTTCAAAAATATCGAGAAAAATCCAAGCCTTGCAATCTTTTTTTTTTTTTTTGCTCAAATTTTCAACTTCCTCATATTTCAATGAAAATCTCTGTATAGACGTTATTTTATATGGTATTTAAGTATTTGGAGTGAAAAGACTGTTATTTATGATATTAATCGTTTAATTAGCACCAGGACTAATTATGTTAAGATTGAAATGCTAATTATTCGACTAATTATACGAAATTTATATATTGACCACAGATACGTATTCAGCATACATAAAAGTATCTATGCTGAAAATTTCAAGAAAATCTATTTTTTCAAAAAAATCAGGAAAAATTTATTTTTTTTTTGTATTTTTTTGCTCAGATTTTCAACTTCTTCAGACTTTAATGAAAATCTGTGTATAGACGTTATTTTATATGGTGTTTTATTATTTGGAGTGAAAAGACTGTAATTCATAATATTAACCGTTTAATTAGCACCTGCACAAATCATGATAAAATTTAATTGCCCATTACTCTACTAATTATACGAATTTATCGATTTTGATCATAGATTCGTATTCAGCATACTTAAAAGTATCTGTGCTTAAAATTTCAAGAAAATCTATTTTTTCAAAAATATCGAGAAAAATCCAGATTTTGATCACAGATACGTATTCAACATACATAAAAGTATCTATGCTGAAAATTTCAAGAAAATCTATCTTTTAACATTTCAATTAGCATTTCAATTTTATCATAATTAGTCCAAGTGCTAATTAAACGATTAATATCATAAATAACAGTCTTTGGACCCCAAATACTTAAATACCATATAAAATAACCTCTATACACAGATTTTCATTAAAATCTGAGGAAGTTGAAAATTTGAGCCTTGGATTTTTCTCGATATTTTTGGAAAAATAGATTTTCTTGAAATTTTCAGCATAGATAGTTTTATGTATGCTGAATAAGAATCTATGATCAAAATCGATAAATTCGCATAATTAGTCGAGTAATGGGCATCTAAATTTTATCATGATTAGTGCAGGTGCTAATTAAACGATTAATATTATGAATTACATTCTTTTGACTCCAAATAATTAAATACCATATAAAATAACATCTATACACAGATTTTCATTAAAATCTGAGGAAGTTGAAAACCTGAGCAAAAAAAATCCAATGCTATACTTGGATTTTTCCTGACTTTTCTGAAAAAATAAATTTTCTTGAAATTTTCAGCATAGATACTTTTATGTATGTTGAATACGTATCTGTGATCAAAATCTAAAAATTCGTATAATTAGTCGAGTAATTAGCATTTGAATTTTAACAATTAGTCCAGGAGCTAATTAAACGATTAATATTATAAATAAGTCTTTTCACTCCAAATACTTAAATACCATATAAAATAACGTCTATACACAGATTTTCATTAAAATCTGAGGAAGTTGAAAATTTGAGCGAAAAAAATTCCAAAAAAAATTTGCTCAAATTTTCAACTTCCTCAAATTTTAATGAACATCTGTGTATAGACGTTATTTTACATGGTATTCAAGTATTTGGGGTCAAAGGACTGTTATTTATAATGTTAATCGTTTAATTAGCACCTGGACTAATTATGATAAAATTGAAATGCTAATTACTCGACTAATTATACGAATTTTTAGATTTTGACCACAGATTTTTTTTGAAAAAATCAAGAAAAATCCAAGGCTATATATATACTATAGCCTGGCAAAATATTTTGCTCAGATTTTCAACTTCTTCAGATTTTAATGAAAACCTGGGTATAGATGTTATTTTACATGCTGATTAAGTATTTCGAGTCAAATGACAGAATTTCGCATTATTAATGCCTTTAATTACCCCTTAGATTAATTATAAAATAAGTATACTAATTTCTCGGCTAATTACACGAATGTTTGTTATTTCAACTCAGATTCGTATTGAGCATACCTAAAAGCATCTATCCCGACGTTCTGAAGAAAATAAATTTTTTGAAAAAAATCAAGAAAAATCCCGGGCTATATATAGCCTAGTAAAATATTTTGCTCAGATTTTCAAGGTCTTCAGATTTTAATGAAAATCTGCTTATAGATGTTATTTTACATGCTGATTAAGGATTTATAGTCAAACGACAGCATTTCGCATTATTAATGCCTTTATTTCCTCCTAAGTTTAATTATAAAATTAGTATGCTAATTACTCTACTAAATACACGAATCTTTGGTTTTCGACCGCAGATTCGTATTCAGCATACCTAAAAGCATCTATCCTGAAATTCTCAAGAAGATCCATTTTTAGAAAAAAATCAAGTAAATATTTTGCTCAGATTTTGAACTTCTTCAGATTTGATGAAAATCTGGGTATAGATGTTATTTTACATGCTGATTTTCAACTTTATCATAATTAGTCCAGGTGCTAATTAAACGATTAGTATTATAAATAACAGTCTTTTCACTCCAAATACTTAAATACCATATAAAATAACGTCTATACACAGATTTTCATTAAAATCTGGAGAAGTTGAAAATTTGAGAAAAAAAAATGCAAGGCCCTTTGGTTTTTTTTCCTTTTTTTTTTTTAAAAAATGATTTTCTTGAAATTTTTCGGATAATAGTTTAGTATTTGAATCGTACTGTGGTAAAAATCGAAAAATTCGTAAAATTAGTCGATAAAAAGCATTTCAATTTATCATAATTAGTCCAGGGAAAATTAAACGATTATATTTAAAAACAGTCTTTTCCCCCAAAAACTTAAATCCCAATAAAATAAGCCCTAACAGTTTTTCATTAAAATTGAGGAATTGAAAATTTGAGCAAAAAAAATGTCTTTTTTTTGGAAAAAATAGATTTTCTTGAATTTTTCAGATAAATAGCTTTATGTAGCGAATACGAATTATGATCAAAACATAAATTTTATAATTATCGATAATGGGCTTTAAAAATTTTTAAACAATTATCAGGGCTAATAAAGGGAAAATATTTTTAATTACAGTCTTTTGACTCCAAATACTTAAATACCATATAAAATAACATCTCTACACAGATTTTCATTAAAATCTGAGGAAGTTGAAAATCTGAGCAAAAAAAATGAAAGGCTATATACTATAGCCTTGGATTTTTCCTGATTTTTTTTGAAAAAATAGATTTTCTTAAAACTTTCAGCATAGATGCTTGTAGGTATGCTGAACACGAATCTATGGTCAAAACCTAAAAATTCGTGTAATTAGTCAAGTAATTAGCATACTAATTTTATCATAATTAATCTTAGGAGTAATTAAAGGCATTAATAATGCGAAATTCTGTCATTTGACTATAAATCCTTAATCAGCATGTAAAGTAACATCTATACGAATCTGAAGAAGTTGAAAATCTGAGCAAAATATTTTGGAAGCCTATACTATAGCCTTGGAGTTTTCTTGGTTTTTTCAAAATTGGATTTTCTTGAGAACTTCAGGATAGATGATTTAGGTATGCTAAATACGAATCTGTGGTCAAAACCTAAAAATTTTGTGTAATTAGTCGAGTAATTAGCATACTGATTTTATTATAATTCATCTAAGGGGTAATTAAAGGCATTTAATGCGAAATTCTGTCATTCAACTCGCAATCCTTAATCAGCATGTAAAATGACATCTATAACCAAATTTTCATTAAAATCTGAAGAAGTTGAAAATCTGAGGAAAATATTTTGCAAGGCTTGGATTTTTCTTCATTTTTTAAAAAAAATGGAATTTCTTGTGAATTTCAGGATAGATGCTTTTAGGTATGCTGAATACGAATCTGTGGTCAAAACCTAAAAATTCGTGTAATTAGTCGAGTAATTAGCATACTAATTTTATTCATGATTAATCTTAGGAGTAATTAAAGGCATCAATAATGCGAAATGCTGTTATTTGACTAGAAATCCTTAATCAGAATGTAAAATAACATCTATACGCAGATTTTCATTAAAATCAGAAGTTGAAAATCTGAGGAAAATATTTTGCAAGGCTATATTATATTATATAGCCAGGGATTTTTCTTCATTTTTTTTTTTCAAAAAATCGATTTTCTTGAGAACTTTACGATAGATGCTTTTAGGTATGCTGAATACGAATCTGTGGTCAAAAACAAAAAAATCGTGTAATTAGTCGAGTAATTAGCATACTATTATAATAATTAATCTTAGGAGTAATTAAAGGCATTAATAATGCGAAATGCTGTCATTTGACTAGAAATACTTAATCAGCATGTAAAATATCATCTATACGCAGATTTTCATTAAAATCTGAAGAACTTGAAAATCTGAGCAAAATATTTTGCAAGGCTCTATATGTTATAGCCTTGGATTTTTCTTGATTTTATTCAATGAATGGATTTTCTTGAGAATTTCAGGATAGATGCTTTTAGGTATGCTGAATACGAATCTGTGGTCAAAAAACCTAAAAATTAGTGTAATTAGTCGAGTAATTTGCATTCTAATTTTTTTATAATTAATCTTAGGAGTAATCAAAGGCATTAATAATGCGAAATGCTGTCATTTGACTAGAAATCCTTAATCAGCATGTAAACTTATCATATACAAACAATTCTATACTAGAAATAATCTTGCAAAATATATCATAATACTTTCAGTTACCGATATATACACAGTAAATGGAATGTAAATAATCAGACACTTCTTTAAAAATATCTTCATCTAACAGCGTAATTGAAGGATATAAAGACGACCAAACGATATTTTAACCCCAGATTTGTATTCAGAATGAAAAACAGTCATTATAATGAGGTTTTAAAGGAAATCTATTTTTTGGAGAAATATACGAAAAATTGCAGGTACATAATCAAAAAATAATTTAAATATATGTACATTGAAGAGCTTGATATAAGGACATGTAGGCGACCAAACTGTATTTCAAACCCATATTTGTATTCAACATGAAAAGTACTCCTTATAATGAGGTTTTTAAGGAAATACACTTTTATGAGAAATATACGAAAAATTGCAGGCAAATAGTTCAGGGTAAGTTTTGGCTTAAAACTTTTTCTATTTCAAAAGTCAAATCTAGTATATCAAAACACTTCTATACTTGAAATAATCTTAGATAATGTATCATTGGCCTTTCACTTAAAAATACACACCCGGAAAATGCAATGCAAATAAACAAAGTGTTTTACATATATGACATTTAACAGCTTACTTAAAGAACATATAGGCAACCAAACGACATTTTAAACCCAGATTTGTATTCACAATGAAAAGTACTCCTTATAATGAGGTTTTTAAAGAAAATCAATTTTCTGAGAAATATACTGAAAATTACAGGTTCAGGGTAGTTTTTTGCTCAAAAAAACCTTTTGTTTCAAAATTGAAATTTAGTATATTAAAACATTTCTATACTTGAAATAATCTTAGGAAATGTATCATAATCCTCTTACTTACCAATACATACCCAGTAAATGCAATGGAAATAATCAGAAAATTCTTTCAATATATGTACATTATAATAGCTTAATTAAAGGTCATAGATGCGACTAAACAATATTTTAACCCAAGATTTGTATTCAGAATGAAAAGTACTGCTTATAATGAGATTTTTAGGGAAATCTATTTTTCAGAGAAAAATACGAAATAATAGGTCAGGGTAATTTTTCGCCCAAAAAAAATTTCTATTTCAAGATTCAAACTTATCATATACAAACAATTCTATACTAGAAATAATCTTGGAAAATACATCATAATGCTTTCAGTTACCGATACATATACACAGTAAATGGAATGTAAATAATCAGACAATACTTTAAAAATACCTTCATTTAACAGCTTGATTAAAGGAAATAAAGGCGACAAAACGATATTTCAAAAAAAAAAAAAAAAGCTTTGTATTCAGAATGAAAAACACTCATTATAATGCGATTTTAAAGGAAATCTATTTCTTGGAGAAATATACGAAAACTTGCAGGTTCAGGGTAGTTTCGGCTCAAAAAACTTTTTTTTATTTCAAAATTTATTTCAAAATTCAAATTTAGCATATTAAATTACTTCTATACTTGAAATAATCTTGGAAAATATATCATAAGCCTCTTACTTACCAATACATACCCGGTAAATGTAATGCAAACAATCAGAAAACACTTTAAATGCATGTACACTTAGCAGCTTAATATAATATAATGAGGTTTTTATGGAAAATAACTTTTCTGAGAAATATACGAAAAATTGCAGGGTAGTTTCGGCTCAAAAAATTTTTTATTTCAAAATTCAAATTTAGCATATTAAATTACTTCTATACTTGAAATAATCTTGGAAAATATATCATAAGCCTCTTACTTACCAATACATACCCGGTAAATGTAATGCAAATAATGACAAAACACTTTAAATGCATGTACACTTAGCAGCTTAATATAATATAATGAGGTTTTTATGGAAAATAACTTTTCTGAGAAATATACGAAAAATTGCAGGGTAGTTTCGGCTCAAAAAACTTTTTATTTCAAAATTCAAATTTAGCATATTAAATTACTTCTATACTTGAAATAATCTTAGAAAATATATCATAAGCCTCTTACCAATACATACCCGGTAAATGTAATGCAAATAATGAGAAAACACTTTAAATGCATGTACACTTAACAGCTTAATAAAAGGATATGTAGGCGACCAAACGATATTTTAAACCCATATTTGTATTCATAATTAAAAGTACTCCTTTATAAGCAAATACACTTTCCTGAGAAATATACGAAAAATTGCAGGTAATACTTCAGGGTAAGTTTTGGCTTAAAAATTTTGGCTTTAGGGCTGGCAGAGAGAGAGAGAGAGAGAGAGAGAGAGAGAGAGAGAGAGAGAGAGAGAGAGAGAGAGAGAGAGGGATGCTAGGTTACGAATGTTGCCCCCCCCCCCCCCCCCCCCCCTCCCCGTAAACAACAGGAGACGGTGGCACCAGCGTCTCTGTCATCTTAATGGGTTAACTTGGTTATAATTAACGACGTTCGGGGCAATTAATCTGGCGTTAGGGCAATCACAAGGCAGTTGGGAGCGCTAATGGGGGAGCTGGAGAGAGAGAGAGAGAGAGAGAGAGAGAGAGAGAGAGAGAGAGAGAGAGAGAGAGTGGTGGTAGGAGAAGAGGGTGAGAGTAGGCAAGACGTGAGGGGAGAGTCGCTGAGCTGGGTGAGTCGGAGATGTGATTAAAAGTAAATTACAATAACAGGGACAGAGGTAGGTAGAGTGATAGATAGAAAGCTATGTAGATATATGTTGACAGATAGATACATTGATACGTAGATGGTAGGTACGCAGATGGGTAGATAGATAAATAAACATTTAGGTAGATGGAAAGGTGAGAGAGAGAGAGAGAGAGAGAGAGAGAGAGAGAGAGAGAGAGAGAGAGAGAGAATAAATCATCTAGTGTGAAATAACACAGGAAAGCTTTCGAATGGAAAAGGAGGGTTTAGGGTCAGCTGATAAGGCAGTGTGAATGACAAGAGGATCACGTATCAAGAACAAAGTGGGAGGAGCGCCCTTCGAAAAAGGGGAAGATCATATGGAGGATGAAAGTGTCCTCGGAAGGCGGGCAGGGCAGTTTACAGTCTGGAGATGCTCCAGGAAGGCGAGGAAAATTCATAAGAGGTTGGGGGTGCCTTCGAAGAGGGTGGAGATCTTTTGAGGGCTGGAGGCGCCCTTGAGAGCTTGAAAGGGCTTCAGGTGCTGAAAATAGCACTATTAGGAAGCAGGAGGGGCCCCTTGAGAGGAGGAAGATGCCCTTCGGAGGTGCGAGACACTCTTGGGGAGACGGAAGGGTCGCTTGGGAGGTGAGAGAAGCCCCTGGGAGGTGGGACGCACTAGTGGAGGTGAGAGACGCAAATGGAGCAGGAGTCCATGGAAGACGAAAGGTGCGTATGGGAGGCTTGGAGGTACCCTTGAAGGGCGGAAGGAACTTAATGGAGGAGAGGCCCTTGGGAGATGCATACACCCTTTTGGAGTGGAAGATGCCCGTTGGCATATGGTAGGGGCCTCTATTATTTGGATGAGGCCCTTGAGAGTTGGGAGGTAACCCTGAGAGATGGGATATGCCTTTGAAAGGTGAAAGAGGCTCATAGAAGATGGGGAAAAAAAAAGAACATTTTTGAAGACGGTGCAATGATGTGCTCTTGAACTCCTTAAAAAGACAGAAGGTGCATTTGTGAGCTTGAAGACCACCCCCCCCCCCACCTCCCTTTGAAGGTACGCTTGTGCCCTTTGGTGGTGAAAGACGCCCTTTGGAGGGAGGTGGGAGGTGCCCTTTGATATTGGATCAGCCATCTGGATACTGATGACTGTATACTAAAGGCGAAGGGGAAATTATGGATGGAGGAGGGATACTTGTATAGTGTGGGTGGAGGGGTATCAACAAAACGTGAGAGGAGGAGTATCTGTGGAGTGTGGGGATGGGAGGAAGAGTATAAAAGGAGTGTGGATGATTGAGTATCAGAGGAAAGTGCGTGGATAAGGAGCGCAAGTGGAGTGTGGATGAAAGATGAATATCACTGGAGTGTGGGGAGAGGAGCAGTATTAGCAGAGTGGAGATCAAGGAGAAATATGAATGTGACAGGTGGACGACAAATGTAAGTGGTATATGGGTGAAGGAGGAATATCGGTGGAGTGTGGGTGGAGGAGGATTATCAGCGGAATATAGGTGGAAGGAGAAATATTTGAAAAGTGGAAAAGAGTGTGTTGAGGTATGAGTCGTGGAATGTTGGAAGGGGGAGAAATATTTGTGAAGTGTGAATGGAGGAGAAAGATCAATGGATTGTGACGGAAGGAGGGGTATAGGGGAAGTGTAGGTGGAACGAGGAGTATCAGTGGAGTGAAAGTGGAGGAGAGAGTGGAGTATGTGGAGTGGTGGAGGAGACAGTTCGGTGGAGGATGGATAGTAGAGGAGTAAGGTGGATGCAAGGGGCTTCTCAGCGAAGTTACGTTGTGGAGAGACCAGTGGAAGATTGCAAAAATGTGGAGTTTCTGGAGAGATGAGATATGGGAGAGCAATATTTGCGAAGGAACACGCAATGCTGTTACCACCACAATACTATCACCATTACAGTTCTGTTACCACCACAATACTATCACCATTACAGTTCTGTTACCACCACAATACTATCACCATTACAGTTCTGTTACCACCACAATACTATCACCATTACAGTTCTGTTACCACCACAATACTATCACCATTACAGTTCTGTTACCACCACAATACTATCACCATTACAGTTCTGTTACCACCACAATACTATCACCATTACAGTTCTGTTACCACCACAATACTATCACCATTACAGTTCTGTTACCACCACAATACTATCACCATTACAGTTCTGTTACCACCACAATACTATCACCATTACAGTTCTGTTACCACCACAATACTATCACCATTACAGTTCTGTTACCACCACAATACTATCACCATTACAGTTCTGTTACCACCACAATACTATCACCATTACAGTTCTGTTACCACCACAATACTATCACCATTACAGTTCTGTTACCACCACAATACTATCACCATTACAGTTCTGTTACCACCACAATACTATCACCATTACAGTTCTGTTACCACCACAATACTATCACCATTACAGTTCTGTTACCACCACAATACTATCACCATTACAGTTCTGTTACCACCACAATACTATCACCATTACAGTTCTGTTACCACCACAATACTATCACCATTACAGTTCTGTTACCACCACAATACTATCACCATTACAGTTCTGTTACCACCACAATACTATCACCATTACAGTTCTGTTACCACCACAATACTATCACCATTACAGTTCTGTTACCACCACAATACTATCACCATTACAGTTCTGTTACCACCACAATACTATCACCATTACAGTTCTGTTACCACCACAATACTATCACCATTACAGTTCTGTTACCACCACAATACTATCACCATTACAGTTCTGTTACCACCACAATACTATCACCATTACAGTTCTGTTACCACCACAATACTATCACCATTACAGTTCTGTTACCACCACAATACTATCACCATTACAGTTCTGTTACCACCACAATACTATCACCATTACAGTTCTGTTACCACCACAATACTATCACCATTACAGTTCTGTTACCACCACAATACTATCACCATTACAGTTCTGTTACCACCACAATACTATCACCATTACAGTTCTGTTACCACCACAATACTATCACCATTACAGTTCTGTTACCACCACAATACTATCACCATTACAGTTCTGTTACCACCACAATACTATCACCATTACAGTTCTGTTACCACCACAATACTATCACCATTACAGTTCTGTTACCACCACAATACTATCACCATTACAGTTCTGTTACCACCACAATACTATCACCATTACAGTTCTGTTACCACCACAATACTATCACCATTACAGTTCTGTTACCACCACAATACTATCACCATTACAGTTCTGTTACCACCACAATACTATCACCATTACAGTTCTGTTACCACCACAATACTATCACCATTACAGTTCTGTTACCACCACAATACTATCACCATTACAGTTCTGTTACCACCACAATACTATCACCATTACAGTTCTGTTACCACCACAATACTATCACCATTACAGTTCTGTTACCACCACAATACTATCACCATTACAGTTCTGTTACCACCACAATACTATCACCATTACAGTTCTGTTACCACCACAATACTATCACCATTACAGTTCTGTTACCACCACAATACTATCACCATTACAGTTCTGTTACCACCACAATACTATCACCATTACAGTTCTGTTACCACCACAATACTATCACCATTACAGTTCTGTTACCACCACAATACTATCACCATTACAGTTCTGTTACCACCACAATACTATCACCATTACAGTTCTGTTACCACCACAATACTATCACCATTACAGTTCTGTTACCACCACAATACTATCACCATTACAGTTCTGTTACCACCACAATACTATCACCATTACAGTTCTGTTACCACCACAATACTATCACCATTACAGTTCTGTTACCACCACAATACTATCACCATTACAGTTCTGTTACCACCACAATACTATCACCATTACAGTTCTGTTACCACCACAATACTATCACCATTACAGTTCTGTTACCACCACAATACTATCACCATTACAGTTCTGTTACCACCACAATACTATCACCATTACAGTTCTGTTACCACCACAATACTATCACCATTACAGTTCTGTTACCACCACAATACTATCACCATTACAGTTCTGTTACCACCACAATACTATCACCATTACAGTTCTGTTACCACCACAATACTATCACCATTACAGTTCTGTTACCACCACAATACTATCACCATTACAGTTCTGTTACCACCACAATACTATCACCATTACAGTTCTGTTACCACCACAATACTATCACCATTACAGTTCTGTTACCACCACAATACTATCACCATTACAGTTCTGTTACCACCACAATACTATCACCATTACAGTTCTGTTACCACCACAATACTATCACCATTACAGTTCTGTTACCACCACAATACTATCACCATTACAGTTCTGTTACCACCACAATACTATCACCATTACAGTTCTGTTACCACCACAATACTATCACCATTACAGTTCTGTTACCACCACAATACTATCACCATTACAGTTCTGTTACCACCACAATACTATCACCATTACAGTTCTGTTACCACCACAATACTATCACCATTACAGTTCTGTTACCACCACAATACTATCACCATTACAGTTCTGTTACCACCACAATACTATCACCATTACAGTTCTGTTACCACCACAATACTATCACCATTACAGTTCTGTTACCACCACAATACTATCACCATTACAGTTCTGTTACCACCACAATACTATCACCATTACAGTTCTGTTACCACCACAATACTATCACCATTACAGTTCTGTTACCACCACAATACTATCACCATTACAGTTCTGTTACCACCACAATACTATCACCATTACAGTTCTGTTACCACCACAATACTATCACCATTACAGTTCTGTTACCACCACAATACTATCACCATTACAGTTCTGTTACCACCACAATACTATCACCATTACAGTTCTGTTACCACCACAATACTATCACCATTACAGTTCTGTTACCACCACAATACTATCACCATTACAGTTCTGTTACCACCACAATACTATCACCATTACAGTTCTGTTACCACCACAATACTATCACCACTACAGTTCTGCTACCACCACAATACCACTATTGTTACAATGCTGTTACCACCACGATACTATCACCATTACACTGCTATTACCACTACGATACCACCATCATTACAGTGCTGTTACCACCACAATACTATCACCATTACAGTTCTGTTACCACCACAATACCCCTATTGTTACAATGCTGTTACCACCACAATACTACCACCATTACAGTTCTGTTACCACCACAATACCCGTTACAATGCTGTTACCACCACAATACTACCACCATTACAGTGGTGCTACCTTGACAATACCTTCACCATTACAATAGTCCCACCACTACAATAATCTCGGTCACATTATGGCCACTTTCAATTGAGCTTCACGTTCACAGCACTGCTATCCTGTTATTCTGATCCCAGCCAACTGCTTCAGTACCCTGTGGTGTAGGATATCATCAACATCCTCCAGCAGGTACGTCAGGGATGTCACAGAGAGGGATGAAGAATACGGTCAAAAGGCAAAAAAATTGGGACAAATAAAAACAAGGACAAGAAGGGGAAATGGGGGGGAAGGGGGGTGGAGTTAAGGGAGAGCAGAGCAACCTCGTTATTGGCTCACAACTGTCCCGTCATTAATCTTGAAACACTATCTCTCTGTTTGTCTGACCCGAAGCTCCTTCGCAGTTCGTTTGGTGTACGAGGTTGCTGTATGTGTATGATCACGCGGGGTCCCCTCTACCTTCTGTTCTTGTTCAGACATCGACGAGGGCGGGTGTGTCGCTCTGTGATCCCACTCCTCCTTTGCTTTTCGTGGTGTTTAGGTCCGATAGACCCCTGGATAGTGACAGTGTGGGTGATAGATAACAGATAAATGATAAATGGCCTACACAGATCATGAGAATGCAGGGAAGTTTTTCATCTGTCAGCAGGAAGCCGGGGTCTGGGAATGAATACCTCTAATATTAAGTATTTGTAATAAATAGTTTATGTGTTACATTAATCAGTTATATATATATTTTTTCTTTTCCTAAATCACTTTTCGAAATCTTTGTTTAATTTTTTTCAATAACCACTTCCATTTATGTACTCTTCATCTTTACATTTCAATGAGGCAAAGTAAAGCTTAAACTTTACCCACAACTTTACATTTCAATAAGGCAAAGTAAAGTTTAAACTTTACCCACAACTTTACATTTCAATAAGGCAAAGTAAAGCTTAAACTTTACCCACAACTTTACATTTCAATAAGGCAAAGTAAAGCTTAAACTTTACCCTCAACTTTACATTTCAATAAGGCAAAGTAAAGCTTAAACTTTACCCACAACTTTACATTTCAATAAGACAAAGTAAAGCTTAAACTTTACCCACAACTTTACATTTCAATAAGGCAAAGTAAAGCTTAAACTTTAACCACAACTTTACATTTCAATAAGGCAAAGTAAAGCTTAAACTTTACCCACAACTTTACATTTCAATAAGGCAAAGTAAAGCTTAAACTTTACCCTCAACTTTACATTTCAATACGGCAAAGTAAAGCTTAAACTTTACCCACAACTTTTTGTTTACAATGAATCGAAATTACAACGGTTAGCACCAAGGGTAGTGATATCGATCCACATAATTGACGGTAGTGTTTTAGGGTTAACTCATGACAGTCCAGCCATTAGCTCATAACAGCCCAGCCATTAACTCGAAACACAACCCAGCCTCACCCACTGAGGAAAGACTTATTGATCATTTTTTATTTTTTTTTTAAGCTAACTTCAAAAAGTATCATACACTATTATCTGATTCATCGTAAGAATGACTGTACTCCAACGAATCTTGCACAAGTACCGTAAAACACACTTCATCAACGCTTCTGGATTCCCCCTCTGCTCCCCTCCCACACACACACACACACACACACCAATAGCGTGAGATCGGGTGAGTGCTACAGGAGAGAGAGAGAGAGAGAGAGAGAGAGAGAGAGAGAGAGAGAGAGAGAGAGAGAGAGAGAGAGAGACTATTGCTAAAATCAAGTCCATCGGAGGATTCTGCAACGAAGCCTGGCTTTGTTGGTCCAGCAGCGTCACCCACACCGTCGGGGATGCAGAGAAAATGTCCAGTGTAACCAGAGCCTGAATTCCCCCTCCTCCATCAAGGGACGATCAACCTAACTGTCGGTATAAGACAAGGCGGAGGATCATGCTGTAACATTATGTGTGTGGTTCACCTGTTGCTGCTTATTATCTTTCACGATTTATGTTTACCATAGAAATATTTCTATGATGATTCAGCTTCAAGATATTCATCATAATTAATGGCACAAAATCGACTTTATTATTATGATCGTCAAAAGTAAGAACGGGTCGTTTATCTGTACGTGAAGAAAATGAGATTATAATCAGACTTAGTTGACATAAACCCCCCAATAATTCTGGTTGAACCCACACCGCATTTTCTTTTGAGTGCTTGAACAATACAGTTCATTAGAGAGAGGAAAAAAGGGGGGAGGGGGGGAAAAGAGGGACATTGGGTAGGGGGGAGACATTGTTAATCTCTCAAGAGTGTTTCTCCCCATTGCTCGTACGGTGTATACATATAATGGCTTCACCAGATTCAGCGACACCGAAGCTTCGGATCGAGCTTCGGCTTCACTCTGCTTCGTCGTGAGCGCGAGAGGGACTGAGACGCGCACACAACACACTCGAGCATCAAGTGCTTTCCTGACAAGTGGCCAAGGTTGTTGTCTCTTTAAGTGGAGGCTTGAGTATCATGCCTCCTTACGAGAGTCCGTCTTAAGTGCGCACTCCCCCGGCGACTGAGCCTTGTGGCGGAGGTGATCGAAGCTTTATCTCGAAGCAGCTCAACTCGTTTCAAAGGGATCTGTTCTTCTTCAGTGAACAAGATGACCTGCGTAGAAGACTTTAATGATTATTTTCTTCATATTCCGTGTTTGTTTTTAACTTCTTCACATTAATTAAGAATGCCACACACACACACACACACACACACACACACACACACACACACACACACACACATCATTGTGCGCCCGAGAGAGAGAGAGAGAGAGAGAGAGAGAGAGAGAGAGAGAGAGAGAGAGAGAGAGAGAGAGAGAATATGTGCGTGTGTGTGTGTGTGTGTGTGTGTGTGTGTGTGTGTGAAACTACTGCGAGACTCCGCCTGTATGTAGTCACAACGAGAGCAGAAATGCACCTCCAGCGAGGCTGTATCATTGTCAGTGAGCGAACTGTAGTATAGTCTCGTCGAGAAAGCTCTCAGTCCATCGTTTCCCTCTTTACTGATTGTAGCGCAGCCTTGAAAATGCAGGAGCCCCGTAAAAGGGATCCTCACCTTATATCACTAAACTGAGACAAGAAATCAGGTCGTGTGTGTGTGTGTGTGTGTGTGTGTGTGTGTGTAAAGAGAGAGAGAGAGAGAGAGAGAGAGAGAGAGAGAGAGAGAGAGAGAGAGAGAGAGAGAGAGAGAGAGAGAGAGGCACCTTTTCTCTCCAGGTGTTTTCCCACACGTGCTATTTATATGTTTGCTCTCTGGCCGCCGAGAAATGGACGTCCAGGCAGAGAGGTGTGTGGGACGAGCGGTACCCACCACAGTCGTCCTCCTGCACCTGGCAACGGTAGACGCTTACAGGAGGCTATGTGGATAAGGGTTCTGTTACCCCAAGATCTTGCTTACGTCTTTTTCTACGTTAGCTAAGACGGCACGGACGAATGAATGCCCTGATTAAAGGCCATCTTGTGAACGCTCTCTCTCTCTCTCTCTCTCTCTCTCTCTCTCTCTCTCTCTCTCTCTCTCTCTCTCTCTCTCTCTCTCTGGTTTCGGTGCATTACACATGACAGCTAGAGACTCTGAGTGGGAACGAATGTGGCCTTTTATTTTTTTTTGGTCTGTTACTGGCGCTGCCACGCTGGAAGGGTAGGGGGGGGGATGCAATTTTGTGTGTGGCGGGGTGGCGACGGGAATGGATGAAGGCAGCAAGTAGGGATATGTACTTGTGTATATATGTATATGTCTGTGTATGTATATGTATGTATACGTAGAAATGTATATGTATGTATATGTGCGTATGTGGAAGTTTATGTATATACATGTGTATATGGATGGGTTGGGCCATTCCTCGCCTGTCCCTTGCGCTACCTCGCTAACGCGGGAGACGGCGGTTAAGTAATATATATATATATATATATATATATATATATATATATATATATATATATATATATATATATATATATGTGTGTGTGTGTGTGTGTGTGTGTGTGTGTGTGTGTGTGTGTGGACCGGCTGCCACGACCAGGATTCGAACCACCAGAATACCAGCATACCACCCTGTGCGGCCTGTGAATACGTCACAGAAATACTAACCACTGCACCACGGAGGGCCCCCCATCTGGAAGCCATGTATATATTTTTCAGCTGCTTCCTCACACAAAAATTTCCTTCAGCATATTGTCTCCTGGTATGGTCTCGAATGAAAATGTTGAATGATAATAACAGAATCCTAAAAAGAAGACAAGATGATCTCATGTCAAAAAATTTTTACCCTTAACGATATCACTGACTTCATAAGCTTCATCTCTGTTACCCATATAAGCTTCATAAGCTCCATAAGCTTAATAAGCTTCATCCTTGTTACTCATATGATAGTACCGCCTTCACAGCAATGTCATCTCCCTTACAATATGAATTACAGTGAGGGGTTATATAACCCTTCAGTATCGTCACCTTTTATGTCATTTCTCATCATTCTTCCACTATTTTCACCCTTACAGCTTAACACTATGTTCTTCATGGCGTATCAGTAGAGTGCGATTCAAAAATTCCGCGCCAAAGAAAGTATTGCGTAATCATAGAGACGGTCCCCCGAGCGAACCCCATGGAAAACGTATCGTACAGCACGAGGAAAATTATCGTTCACAGTTTTCAGTCCAGTCCAAGGAAACGTCGTACATCACATGACTCGCGCCCATGCAAATGTCGTTTATCACTTCATCTCCATGAAGAAGTTATGTCAAATAATATAATCCTACCACAGACACACAGTGTCGCTCATCACTTCTACCCAAAGTCACAACTCCTACGCATTCCTTTACATCAGTGAGGAAAATCAAAGTGGGTTACTTTACGTTCACCAGGTGAAAATCATAAATCAGAGGAAGTATCGTACTTATCTATTTATCCCAGCTCACGAGCAAGATGAATTATCGTACATCACTCCCGACACAGAGAGTGTCGTACCGCACCTCTCCTCTTCATCAGGGCGTGTGTTGCACGTCTGGTAGGTGAGAAAACCTACCAGAGAAATTTTCGTACTCTAGTTCTCACCGACGGAGGGAGGTAACATGCATCACCTCCCTCAAGCAAGGGAAGGATAATAGTCGACTTCGTCTCAGACAGAGTTTACATCAATACTTAATTACGTATTAAGTATTCAGCATTGTACCATCCCAGCAGAGGATTTACTTAACACAGTTATATGTCCACGTCACAGGATGTGCCATACGTCACTTCCTCCCGGTGATGGGAGTATCATACGCCCGCCACTGTCGCATAATTCCATCCTCCCCGAAAGTGTCGTGAAGTATAGTCCTCCTCCCCCCTTCCCCCTCCCCCCCTAAACTCCTCCCTCCCCAACATTCCCCCGCCCTCCCTCGACGTGCTACATCAGAGGATTTATGTCTCCTCTCCTTTTCCCATTAGAGGAAGTATCGTACGTCTCTGCTCCTCTGCAGGGGAACTTATCGTACGTTACGTCCGAAAACCACCAGAGAAATGACCGCGCGCCTCCCTTGCCCCTCCCGCGTCCTCCGCTGGCACAGAAAACGGACGCGACGCAACGGTGGACCCAGAATTATTTTTTTCTTTTTTTTTCTTCAGCTACGGAAAGTAGATCTAGAGGAGGGGGGGGTATGTGATGAGGAAGCGTAGGAGAGAGAGAGAGAGAGAGAGAGAGAGAGAGAGAGAGAGAGAGAGAGAGAGAGAGAGAGAGAGAGAGAGAGAACCATTGTTTACATCAGGTCCATCAGAAGACCCTGACGCCGGTGTCGGCGGCGTCTTCACCGTTGTTTCTCCGCCATTGTCTCCGCCGCTGGAGTGGTGGGCGGGTGGGTCGGAGGAGGATGGGGGTTGGTGAGGTTGTGTTAAGAATGGATGGATAAGAATATACGTTAGCCTGAGTCTGTTGTCATCCCCTTCGTTCCCCGCAGGGGAAGGTAGGTGGAGGAGGAGGAGGAGGAGATCTACCGTGGGTAATAGGGGAGTGGGTATCCCCCTAAGAGCGTCTTGGAGCCTAATTATGTGGCGCTCCTGAGCTGACAGACAACAGGTTTTCGTTACGGGAGTCCAGGTCTGTAGCAGCAGAATGCCTGGAAATACTATTATTTAACATTCATTAACATTTCCATGCTAACATGAACCCAGACAAACAATGGCTGTTATTCTGTGGCTTGAAATCTCTCCTCTCTGGGTCTGTAGAAAACACTTAAAATGATATTTGAGTAAACATAAGACTCCTATAATTCTACTTACACACTTTGATGAAATTATATATATAATCTTTAACTGACTCTTATCAAAGATGTGCCTGATGTGGACTGACTGAGAGCGTGTATGGTGATAAGAATTATCTCAAACACCTGAAGAAGGTGTTCAAGATTATCTGGGTTGTGGTTACATGTTTACGTTAAGGTTGGCAGTCGACAGACCCAGAGGACCAAATGACCAACCAACCACTTACTTGGCTGACTTCCGAACGAAGCACCTCAACTGAACCTGAGACTCGGATGATAACCATCCTGTTCGTCTCTTTTCGTTTTCGATTCTTCCTTCTTGATCAACCTCACTGCCAAAAACCCTCCAGCAAACCCCTACAAGGAGTCACCATCCCCAAAACTCCGTCCCGCCAGTCAAACACTGGCCGGCAACCCTCCAAGAAAACGCCTTCCAGGTTCCTCGGCTCAAACGAATCCCTCCTGTCAACGGGCGAGACATTATGTTCACATCTTCACTTCCCAGCTTCCTGTTCTTGACGCCTGAGCCGCTCCCCTCTGTGTTATCAAGATCAACAACCGATATATCATTATCATTATCATTATTATTTTATTTATAATTATCATCATAATTATCATTATTATAATTATTATTATGGCTATTATCATTATTATTATTATAATTATCATTATTATTATTATTATTATTATTATTATTATTATTATTATTATTATTATGGCTATTATCATTATCAATATTAGGTGTAGTAGTAGTAGTAGTAGTAGTATGGTTATCGTTATCATTAATAAGTGCCGTCATAATTAACAAGTGTTTTTCTTATACATCAGCAGACAGGAGTAGGATCAAAGATTATTAGATCAAATTGTTCACGATTCTCTTGGTTCTCTTCAAGGATCTAAGACCCTGTTGGTGCATGTTGAGTGTTAAACATTCTACTGTACTTCCTGTACAAACACGAACTGTGATATGGAGATGCTTCAGTTGAGTGATGGTTATTGAAGTACACACACACACCAATTCAATAGACCTTTCTGGATCATAAGGTCATACTATCGCCACATTCGTTCCGTTATACTATTAGAGCTAATTCAGTATCATTCCACCTATCATGGTCAAGGAACGGTGTAAGTAACGAATCATATTACCTGCAATCCTAGGGATCATCTTCATCAATCTTTCCTACTGTATCTTAAACAAGATCACAAATTTCATAAGCAATTTCGTGGCAACCATTAGCCAAGCTCGAGTCACAATGATTCCATTTATAAATCATAAACGACTGGGTTTCCATGTCTTTTTTTTTATCATTAAAGAATTTCCCGGGACCTAAGGGGATTTCAGGAACCCTTGTTGAAAAAAAAAAGAAAAGATTATTGTTCTAATAGTTCTGAAGCATCAGTTCTCGTGTATGGCGACATCTGGCAGTTTAGTGCGCATTGTGCCGGCGCGTCAGCTGGCCTCTGATTTTTTCTATCTTACTCCGCTCCTTCGTTTTTCATGGCAGTGCGCAGGAGGATGGATGTGCTGGAAATGAGATGTTTGAGGACAATGTGTGGTGTGAGGTGGTTTGATCGAGTGAGTAACGTAAGGGTAAGAGAGATGTGTGGAAATAAAAAGAGCGTGGTTGAGAGAGCAGAAGAGGGTGTTTTGAAGTGGTTTGGGCACATGGAGAGAATGAGTGAGGAAAGATTGACCAAGAGGATATATGTGTCGGAGGTGGAGGGTACGAGGAGAAGAGGGAGACCAAATTGGAGGTGGAAAGATGGAGTGAAAAAGATTTTGTGTGATCGGGGCCTGAACATGCAGGAGGGTGAAAGGAGGGCAAGGAATAGAGTGAATTGGAACGATGTGGTATACCGGGGTTGACGTGCTGTCAGTGGATTGAATCAAGGCATGTGAAGCGTCTGGGGTAAACCATGGAAAGCTGTGTAGGTATGTATATTTGCGTGTGTGGACGTATGTATATACATGTGTATGGGGGGGGTTGGGCCATTTCTTTCGTCTGTTTCCTTGCGCTACCTCGCAAACGCGGGAGACAGCGACAAAGTATAATAAAAAAATAATATATATATATATATATATATATATATATATATATATATATATATATAATCATATTCATAAATCAATTAATAATCATTAATATTTGATTTATATATCAAAAATTTCATGGACCTCCGTGGTGTGTAGCGGTTAGCATTTCTAACCGTGACGCATTCGCGGGCCGCTTAGGGTCGAGCACATAAGTTCGAATTCTGGTTGCGGCAGTTGGTCCACAGTCAACCCAGCTGTTCGTCCACTCCTAGGGGGTTGGTCTGTAGAATGAGTATCTGGCTCAGTTGCCCGTGCCGTCTCAGCTAACGCAGAGAAAAAAAAATAAGATAAAGTGGTGATACAATTGTAGCGTTCATAAAAGAGCCAGTGAATTACCACGACCCTTGAACTCGACGGTACGACCCTTGATTATGACGGTCGTACGACGCTTGGGTACGATGGCTTGACCATACACCTGACCCTTAAGGGTCGGATCAAAGGGCAGGCCCATCATCTCCAAGGTCCGCACAGTGCCTTGGGGTGAGGAAAAGGTCAAGCATTTTTTTTAAGCACTGAATCACGATTTATGCATCACAGGGCTAAGGTGTTAAGTCACACAAGACATTACCAAGACAAGAGTGTGAGTCTCGCCTCCTCTCCAAGTTACTCTTAAGCCAACGTTTACATCCATTACGACTGGTGAAGTCAAGACACATCTCAAGCCTTAAGTACCTTGTTCCGTCGGAAATTACTGCAGCCTTTGATCATCTTCGAGACCTGCATTTGATCACCTCTTGACCTTCTCTTTTTCTAACCTATGCAGGATTTGATTCGTTTCATCTGCTCTCATAGGATTTTGTTTCTCACTTCGGGGATCATCTCAGTAGCTCGACGCTGGACTCTCTTTAAGGGTGTCTTTTCTCTATTAGAGTGACCGAAACTGAACACAAATGATCAAGAAAAAAAAGGATGACTTGCCCAGACTTTTCACTGCCTCTTTCCACTGCTAGCCTGGCTTTATGTCACAAGAGACTGTGGCGCCTAAGAGTTATTTCCTCAATTATATATTGTAAGGTAACACAATTCACACTTTAGCTCGCCTTCTCATTTTCACAACCCAATATGTAAGACTCGGCGTTTATCATTATCGAAATTTATTTGCCATCTATGAGCCCAGGCCTGCACTTTGTCTGTGTCCGTTTGAGGTTGCAGACATTCATTACTGCCTGGTGTGGATTTACTCCCCAGCTTAATATCCATCTGCGAACTCTTGATATATATTAACAATGTAGCCCATCATATATTACATCTAACCATCATGAGGCTTGACCATCAATCACTTACTCGTTGCTTACGACCAAACGACCACAGGGTGACACGCCCATCCATACCATGAGACCACAGGAAGACAGGCCCATCCATACCATGAGACCACAGGAAGACACGCCCATCCATACCATGAGACCACAGGAAGACAGGCCCATCCATACCATGAGACCACAGGAAGACAGGCCCATCCATACCATGAGACCACAGAAAGACAGGCCCATCCATACCATGAGACCACAGGAAGACAGTCCCATCCATACCATGAGACCACAGGAAGACAGGCCCATCCACACCATGAGACCACAGGAAGACAGGCCCATCCATACCATGAGACCACAGAAAGACAGGCCCATCCATACCATGAGACCACAGAAAGACAGGCCCATCCATACCATGAGACCACAGGAAGACAGGCCCATCCATACCATGAGACCACAGGAAGACAGGCCCATCCACACCATGAGACCACAGGAAGACAGGCCCATCCACACCATGAGACCACAGGAAGACAGGCCCATCCATACCATGAGACCACAGGAAAACAGGCCCATCCATACCATGAGACCACAGGAAGACAGGCCCATCCACACCATGAGACCACAGGAAGACAGGCCCATCCACACCATGAGACCACAGGAAGACAGGCCCATCCACACCATGAGACCACAGGAAGACAGGCCCATCCACACCATGAGACCACAGGAAGACAGGCCCATCCATACCATGAGACCACAGGAAAACAGGCCCATCCATACCATGAGACCACAGGAAGACAGGCCCATCCACACCATGAGACCACAGGAAGACAGGCCCATCCATACCATGAGACTTTAAAACTTTTTCCAGTACCCTTCGATGCGTAACTTTATCAAATGCTTTTGGAAGATCTAGAAAGGATGACATTCAATTGCTTTGCTTTCAACATACGTATTGGTTATATAACAGAAGACGTGAAACCCCTTTGTCGTTGGACATGAGTGGTACCTTCGACAATCATGCTGGGAATCGTTTAGTCATCCAAATGGTTTACAATTTGGTTCTGATTGGTGGTCTCCATAATTTCCCCCCACCGCGCAGACTTCCAGGTAATTGGACAATGATTTCAGATCAAGTGACTTGTGACCTTATTTGAATACTGGTTATATATCTTTCGCAAACTTCCATTCCTCAGGAACTTTCCCCGCAATTAGTAACTTACTGAAAGAAGAAGTCAAGCTCAAGGGCTTAACTTTCATTCTTCGCGTATTTCACTGTCCTCAGATAAGATATACACGGTAAGGAGGTTTATATCAATACGTTGTAAGATAATACGTTTTCTCCTCTTAACAAAGGAAGTAGATTCGGGCCATGAGTTGCGTTCGTCATTACATATGTACGATATCATAAATACAGAGAAAAAAAGTATTCAGAACGAGAGAGATAGCTAGTCGACCCACCATTACCCACACCATGAAAGGGTAATGTAGGCAATGTGTATCACACCAAATATATATACACAGACATATTTTTTTCAGGCATTCACGCGATTTCCTGATTCAGCGAGGTAGCGTTCAAGAACAGATAACTAAGGCTTACTAAAAGGGAAAACTCCTCACTTGGCCCCCTTTTCTGTTCCTTCTTTTGAATTTCCAGCCCCCGCTCCCTCCCCCTTAAGTCGCCTTCTACGACACGCAGGAATACGTGAGAAGTATTCTTTCTCCCCTATCCCCAGGGATCATATATATATATATATATATATATATATATATATATATATATATATATATATATATATATATATACAGAACCTTCACCGTGAAGACACATATGCAACAATCACCACTGGAAAAAGAAAGTAAAAATGGTGAGTACTTTCGTTTCTTATATCCTCAAATAGACCCACTCTGTCTGAGGATGTAATAATCGAAAGTACTCACCGTTGTTATTTTCTCTTTTCAGTGGCGATTGTTGCATGCATATATATATATATATATATATATATATATATATATATATATATATATATATATATATATATATATATATATATATATATATATATATATATATATATATATATATATATATATACTATCTTGCTCTCAACTGTCAGAGTGTTTGTATGCCTGCAGGACGTGCTGTCAGTATATACTGACGTCTGTATATTCATGAGTATTCCGTGCTCACGTGTGTTAGTGTTTGCATATACATGTATATTACTGTAAACCTCTGTGCAGTAGAGAAGAGAACGTATAGACAAGTCACTAAAAACAATATAGAATGAGGGTGTTTAAGATGACTCTCCTGTTTACTGAGGCTCGGAAAAAGTATTAATAATAATAATAATATTAATAATAATAATAATAATAATAATAATAATAATAATAATAGTGAAGAAGCGAGGAGATGGAGTGAGTATTTTGAAGGCTTGTTAAATGAGTTTGATGACCGAGTGGCAGATGTCGGGTGTTTAGGTCGGGGTGTTTCGCAAAGTGAGAGGTGTCATGGAGAGTGGTCTAGTGAAGAAAGAAGAGGTGGTGAAAGCCTTGCATAAGATGAAACGCGGCAAGGCGGCTGGAGTAGATGGTACTGCAGTTGAATTTATCATAAAATGGGTGACTGTGTTGTTGATTGTTTGGTAAGGATATTCAGTGTATGGTTCCACATACTGATAACCACGGTAAGTCCCAAGTGCACTTCGTATGATCAATACATCGTCAAGGGAGATACAAGAGCGAGATAAAAGACTCAGAACGTTCAGTACATACACAAAGGAGGCGGAGCTATGAAGTATTTGGTGCACAAGTATTTGTGTTGTGTTGTTATTGGGCCTGGCACAGTGCCTGTCATGAAATTATATCTTGTGGACAAGACAGGAAACCACATACAAATGTTGCCTACGACAAAACTATCTAGTTTATATAAACCTTGACTAATATTCATGTTACAATTCTTTGCGTATTTGACAAGTGAAGATTCAATGATACTTCCCTTGGTCAAAGTGTCACAGGTTATAACTGAGTTAGCACTATGGAAGATAATACAATGGTATCAATTCCCAACATGATTAAACATCTGAATCTTGTCCTGTTCAATTACAATATTCATCCTGCTCGAGGATAACAAAGATTCTGACAGGTCTGCCCAATATGAAACATATTACAACCTTCACAAGGTATTCCGCAAATACAGCCGGCAGAATTTTCCGGCGAGATTTTGATTAAGATATTCTTGATCAATACCTCGCCAGAAAAATCGTCTGTTTGTGTTTACAGAATACCTTGTAAAAGCTGTTATATGTATCATACCAGCAATAGATAATAAAAAGAAAAGATATAGATAACTATCTATTGCCAAGCAACATGAGTTTCAGAGGGATGAGTTTCAGAGGGAAAAAGTCATGCTTAAGATGGTGTGACCATTAGTGTACAAAGAAAATTAAGAATGAATATGTTGGGTGGTTGGCCTGTACCATAAGGCACCCACACTCCTCCAAAATGGGGTTTAAAAAAAAATAGAAATTTAAGAAAACCTAATAAGGGAACATCTTCCGTGGATTCAAAATTCACCTAACATGTGACAGGAAATGAAGAACACACGACTGAGGCGCCTTTCCAGCAACCCATTGGCGTACTGCTGGGCTCCGTCTTGAAGCTTCTACTATTACTGATCCACGTAGAAGACTTCCCACTATCTATATATCATACCTGGATATCCTTCAGTCAGGATAACTTTCAGTCACACACTTGACTTTCATGACTATGATATACCACAGAAAAACCTTTCAAGGTCCCTTTCCTGATTAGGTAAATAATAGGCGAGACTCAGGCCAACCACATGATGCAGATGAGATACACTGATATGAAACCATCTCAAGAACATCTTCTCACAGGGGACTTGGAACTAATGTAGTGCCCAGGATACCAATGAGGAAAATACCCACAGGAGGTGAAGCATTATACAGACCAAGTGTTGAAGTGGTTTGTGAGTACGTGAGCATTAAGGCGTGCTCCCCTACTTCGAATACCCACTTGAGGAGAAGGTACAATGGCGGGCAGAAGAGATGGAGTATGAGCCCAAGAATATAAGTATTGAGGTACGGGAGGAAGCGAGCTACAGGGGAGGGGAGTACAGAAACAGATCAGCTGATGCAGGAAGACCGATGGCGTACACACGAACGGTAAACATCATCCACAATGAACAGGGATGAACACCTGGACCAGTGTGGCCACAACAATGAATTATGCAGAGGTGGACTGATGGTGTGGGAGGAAGGGCCCATGTGTGTAAATGTTTCAGTCCCCTCCCTCCAACTAGCATACCCAAACAGGTAAACAACACACACACACACACACACACACACACACACACACACACACACACACACACACATCCACACACACATCCAAACATAGGCTTCACCGGAACATCTGCCTCTTGCTACCAACTCCTTCACACCAGCAGCAACAACATCACGTTGTTCCTGTCTCTCCTGATTCTCTCCCCACATCTCCAGAGAGAGAGAGAGAGAGAGAGAGAGAGAGAGAGAGAGAGAGCGTGTCCATGTGGCAGCCAGAAGACTAACAACACTCGAGCATGAGGGTGGAAAAGAGGAGGGTGGAGGGCGTCTTTACACTGGGGTCTCTCCCGGAGGAAGAGGGAGCAGGAGGGTGACGGTGGAGGAGGAGGTGGGAAAACACTCCCCAGGAGTGGTGAGAGGACCAGCAGGAGGGAGGGGTGGGCGTCAGGGAGCAGCGGTGGCAGGAAAGAGTGTTGAGGAGTGGTGGTGGCAGGAGAGGGTGCTGTTGTCAGACGGCAGGCTTGACAGAAGAGTGCTGTCAGAGGTGAATGTTCTTGAAGGACAGCGTATTCAGATTAGTGTTCGCAGAAGACAGTGTTGTCAGAGGACTGGTGGCACATATCATCGCGAGAGAGAGACAGAGAGAGCTCTTGGTAGGAGACGGTGTTGTCACAGTAGTTTCGACAGAACGGTGTTATCAGTGGGCAATGTTGTCAGAAAACTGTTTTTCAGAAGGAAGAGTTGGAAGACAATGTTGTCCGATACCAGTGTCGGCAGAAGACGGTATTTGCAAAAAACAGTTCTAAGTGAGGGCACTGTTGGCAGGACACAGAGTCGCCAGATGACAGTGTTGTCAGAGGAGTTTTGGTAGAAGACGCAGTTATCAGAGGTGTTGGTAGAAAACATTGTTTTCAGAGGACATAGTCGACAGGTTTTATTGGACATAAGACAAAGTTAGCTAAAGACGATGTTGTCAGATGACAGTCGTCAGAGAAGTGTTCGAACAATGTTGGCAGGAGAGCATATTGGCAAAAGACATTGTTGTCAAAGTGGCGTGATGACAGACAGTGATGTCAGAAGAGAGTGCTGGCAGAAATACATGTTTGAAACACAGTGTTGGCCGAGTGCAGTGTTTGCAGAAGACTGTGTCGTCTGAGGGCTGTTGTTGGAAGACAGTGTTTGCAGAGGACATTGTTGTAAGACGACAACCTGGATAGATGTTGTTGTTAGGGTACAGTCGGCAGACGAGGGTGTTGGCAGAAAACAGTGATAGCTGAAGAGAGTGTTGTACTGGGAGAGTGTTTGACACAAGACAGTGTTTAACAGTAAGAGGGCACTGGTGGTAGAAGACAGTGTTGTCATAACACAGTGTTGGCAGAAAACACTGTTGTCAAGGACAGCATCGTCAGAGAACAGTATTGGTGTCATCAGTATATTTTGAAATTGTACCCCTGGCGTCTGTGTCCAGGTCATTAATGTAAATAAAAAGAAGCGTAGGTCCCAAAACTGGGCCCTGTGGTACCTCCACTTGTCCCGCTGAGCCAGTCGGATGCTTCACATTTTAAAACAACTCACTGAATATATGCAAGTCAGTCCATTATCCACACACAGGTTCAATTCATATGTCATGGAGATTAATTCTGCGTAAAAAACCTTTTTGTACAGCATTTTGTTGAAAGGATTTTTAGAAGTCTGTGCACAGAACAACTAAAAGATAAGTGGGGATCCTATTCATAAAGGAATTCAAATACCAACAGACTACTGGATCCCTTATTGTATATATGACAAAAATTCTCTCCGATTCGTTGAACATGAACGATTCATCTCGAAATCTACGTTTATAATCATTTACATTCATTATACACGCAAAGTAAAACGAACCTGGCCTCGATTAACTGTTTCTAAAGTTTTGGGTAAAAAATCGGATGGGATGGTAGATTGTAGTTTGAAGCAGATTGTAACTATCTTCTGAAAATCAAATGATTATGTTCATAATTAGATTTTACGTTAGACAAATGTAAGATTGACGCGACGATAGTGTGGAGCCCATTCTCTGTCTGAGAGCATCTTATGCCTCCATCTTTTCCAAGTTTATGTTACTTTTACATCCGTAAGCTGGCCGGTCAACAGGCGCTCTCCCTTCCTGTAGTGATTTGCTGAGTATCGCACTCATGTGGAAGTCACCAGGACACCAGTGGACTCAGTGGAACATGATTGTTTTTTTTCTAGATATTCAAATACTTCATAGCACTGAGTGTTGTGTGTGTCTAATTTATCATTTTCCGTTCGCGAAAATTCGCGCTTTGCTTGGGAAGTTTTGAATACCATCACACTTCTGCATTGTTGCTGATTGAGGTGCAAATTTTCATAGACAGACGAGCGTTCGTGCATATGATTCAATTCTTCTTAATGTTTACGTATGCGGAGAATTCTTCAAGTATTTTTCTTATTCTAGTTGCGAGAGTTTCTCCTGTGAAATTCTTTTCAGTGACTCATTTTCTTCCTACAGTCTCGTTCTGATTTTCTGTACATTCTATCCTTAGTCTTTTTGCATTGCAGGAACCTAACATGGGATCTAAGAGCTCACTTAGTCATGTAGGAACCCAACATGGGATCTAAGCGCTCATCAAGTCATGCAGGAACCCAACATTGGATCTAAGAACCCAACCCTCCGATGCAGGAACCCAAAATGAGCCCATCAAATCAGGCAGGAACCCAAAATGAACCCACCAAATCATGCAGGAACCCAAAATGAACCCCCCAAGTGATGCAGGAACCCAAAATGAACCCATCAAATCATGCAGGAACCCAAAATCAACCCACCAGATCATGCAGGAACCCAACATGGTAAAGCACAGCAGTAAATGTAGACACAGACTAAGAAATTTAAGAGCACACCAGCAGTATCTCAGCGAGTCCACAACGGCTTACGCGGGGGATCCTCTGGAAATTCATGGGCCCACCGGGAAATGGAGAGACCCCCACCCGGAGAGAGGTGAGAGCCCCACCGTGGGACAGTGGGTGAGCGCGGGGTGTGTGGGTTAGGGAGGTGGTAGCGTTTGGACAGTGGGTGAGCTCGGGGTGAGTGGGTTAGGGAGGTGGTAGCGTTTGGACAGTGGGTGAGCGCGGGGTGTGTGGGTTAGGGAGGTGGTAGTGTGTGGACAGTGGGTGAGCGCGGGGTGTGTGGGTTAGGGAGGTGGTAGTGTCTCCAGCCCCACTATCCCGTCTCCACCACGAATGAGTTCAATGACCACAGGGACCCATCTAGTGCTCTCCTGCAGATGCACCTCGTCGCGGAGCATCAGGTCTCCCCCTCCTATCTGTCCTCCTTACGTACTCCCCCTGTAGACACGGAGGTCGAGCCCCGCCAACCGAGGGAGGAGAACACACACACACACACACCAAAAAAAAAGAGAAGGGAGGATATAAAAGATGGTGTGTGAGACCACTGGGGAAGGTGGGAGCTCATTAGGGAGTGTAGGGAACACCCGGGAGATGTAGGAGTCTAATCACAATTACAGCGTCCCGGAAAGAGGAAGGAGAGTTGCCCCGGCCGTACCTGAGGTGCGGCGGAGGGGGGAAGAGAGAAACAAACAACATGAGGATGAGCCACTGGGAAATCTAGCCATTGTGGCTCTACCGGTGAATCAAGGGACCTCTGATACATGTTCCCTCCGCTGGTAATTCTCGGTACTTCATGGCGTCATTTGTTATTAGTTTCGGCCGAAGTCCTTTCTGCGTGAGTCAGACTCTGAGAATTTACCTTTGGGAAGTTTGTGTCTTAGGAGCGTTTTAGTTCACTTTCATGGCTTCAAATGTGACATAAAAGAAAAATTTAAGTTTTGTAGTTTTGTTGACTCTTTTTTCACAGCAGGAATGGTCTGTGTAACATCGTAACAAGACTAAAGTTTAAGAGACTTGTATATGTTCTTGAATTTATAAATATGGATGTGTGTGCGTGTGTGTGTGTGTATGTATGTGTGTGTGTGTGTGTGTGTGTGTGTGTGTGTGTGTGTGTGTGTGTGTGTGTGTGTGGTAGATATACTCGAATGTGAGAGAAGCATCGAACACTAGCCCAGTGTGCCAACACTCTTCCCAGCCCTCCCCATCCCCACCTCACCTCAGTACACCAAATAACACCCAATATAAAATGATTCTCCAACATAAAAACAAGCTCTGGCTTTATTGGTTTCTGGGGGAAATTGTTGCAGGGGTTGTCGTGCGCCCGTGATGTTGTGCTCCACAGCTCGTCTTCCACGGGCCCTCCCGCCCCACACATGAGCTCGTAAAGCAACGAGTGAGAGAACAATGTGTGAACAGGTCGAACACAAATGGTCGTGTTGTATCATCATCAACAGCACGATGATGATGGCTTTAGAGACGTCGACGTAGGTAGATTGTAAGTGTCTGTGTGCAACAGATACTGGAATAAAGGTATATGGACGTTATTTCCTGTTGAAATGAGTCGAAATCATACAGTGAATGTTGAAGATAGTTCGGGTGGAGAACAGCAACTTATCAACCCAATCTTTAAGAGGCAGACTAAATCCTGACACTACTGCTTCCTTAACACTGTGGAATGCAAGATCCCACAGTGATCAACTCTTCCTTTCCGCTTCAAAAGGAGTCCATCTTGTCCCTGCTACTGAGCGAAGAGCAGCCTAGGAGCTGCTGGAAACCCTTAGTGAGGGTCTTCATATATATATATATATATATATATATATATATATATATATATATATATATATATATATATATATATATATATCACATAATACCCTCCAACAGCAAGGATTCGAATTCGGCACAATTTGTGTGATTGCTGGGTACGCTAACCACTCGGCTATGATCGCCCCTATTAGGAAAATGACTATTCGATTACTAGTTATGGGTTCGAATCCTGCTGTTGGTGGGCATTAGGTGTTCTATTAAAAGTACGCGTTCATATGCATTATATATATATATATATATATATATATATATATATATATATATATATATATATATATATATATATATATATATATATATATATATATATAATCCCTGGGGATAGGGGATTAAGAATACTTCCCACGTATTCCCTGCGTGTCGTAGAAGGCGACTAAAAGGGGAGGGAGCGGGGGGCTGGAAATCCTCCCCTCTCGTTTTTTTTTTTTCCAAAAGAAGGAACAGAGAATTGGCCCAGGTGAGGGTATTCCCTCAAAGGCCCAGTCCTCTGTTCTTAATGCTACCTCGCTAACGCGGGAAATGGCGAATAGTTTAAAAGAAGAATATATATATATATATATATATATATATATATATATATATATATATATATATATATATATATATATATAATATATAATATATATATATATATATATATATATATATATATATATATATATATATATATATATATATATATTATGATATATAATTACTTGTTTTGGGGATTCTAAACCCCTTAATGTTCCAAACATTGAAGAGAATTTCCGTAAGAACTGTTAACGTTTTCCTCAACCATGAGATCATATCCGTCGATGGACGTGGACGCAGAAGTTCGAGCGTGGATATTGTGGTGTGGGGGGAAAACTCCCGTCACTCCTTTGAACACCTCGCCTGCGACTAGTCGTTGTAGAAGTGTGGTGTACAGACAGCCATGTTCGATAGTCTGAGTTACTCTACAGGTCATCCCTCTGTCTCGAATATGAACACCTGTGACGTGAAGGTGTTTGATGTCCCTAATGTGCCTAAGTATTTTTTCCTGAAATTGTATTATTAGTTTGTTCTCGTGTTGGTTCCTCTTACCGTGTTACGTGGATGGTCTTCATCTGAGGTGCAGAGTGATCCGTCAAGGGAGGCCGGTGACGCTCGCCGCTCATTTCTTAATGTTACTGAGGCGTTCACCATCGCCCTCACGTATGAGACCATGATGTGACATGTGAGTTCTAAAGGTGACTTTGGTTCTAGGTGAGGAGGCCCTTGGTCACATAACCCAATAATTAACTCGAGCCTGAATTTCACTACAAGTGTTAAGAGAGTAATTTGTTTTTCATCATGGCCAACAACAGCCCTCAGCCGGGGCCAGAATCCCTTCCAGAGAATCCACATCAGTTTCCCAATCCCACGTCAGGAAAGAAGTTGTAAACTACGACAAGAAGATGTCAGAGTCAACACGAAATTACTTAAGCGCATTATGATACATCAAGCACGTTCACATCACAGAATCTCTTCTTGTCCGAGGAAAATGACCTTGCAGTAGTCGAACTTACTACATAACGGACAGGACAGTACACTCCATCAACAACCAACCAGATACATAAGACGGCCAGTAGAGAGACGAAGTGTTCGCTACCACCGCATTCCCCCACACTGCTTACTTTCGCGTCCTCTCCCCATGTGTGACGCCTCTTACTTCTCAACCTGACTTATTTCCTGGATGCTGAAAAAGATTGAAGAATGATTCGTCGACAACTTTTACGTAGACCTTCTATTCAGATTCTCTATGAACACACTCGCAAAAAAAAAAAAAAAATTGTAATAATAAGGACTTTGAGAAAACACAAATAAATAATGAAATAATTTGGATGTTAAAAAAATCTGTATATAAAGAATAATTACCTACTGCTGGTGTACATATATATATATATATATATATATATATATATATATATATATATATATATATAAACCTCCAACAGCCAGGATCGAACCCGGGACCCCTATGCAAGAGGCGGGAATGCTAACCGCTAAGCTATGGGCCCATAGCCTAGCGGTTCGCATTCCCGCCTCTTGCACAGGGGTCCCGGGTTCGATCCTGGCTGTTGCAGGTTTATACATATATATATATATATATATATATATATATATATATATATATATATATATATAAAATTCGTAATTACCCGAGGACCTTTCTAAAGCTTTAGCTCCTGCAGCCCAAGGATGCGCTACATCAGTGGAGGGGGAATGTAAACTTTTTGGGAGTAAGCTGTTTGACGAGGCTCTGTGCTCTAACGATACAGCCACGCCGAAGGTGACTTTTCAACTCGCGGCGCAACCTCTTGCTGGCGGAGCCCGGTAACACCTCTCTCTCTCTCTCTCTCTCTCTCTCTCTCTCTCTCTCTCACCCGTCTTTCGCCCTGACAGTGTGAGAGCGTGGGTGAATGTATACATATGCAAATGTTCTGTAAGCCAGGGTACAATTCCAATTTTATCGCAGAAACGCGTGTCTCAGTATTTTAGCGATGGCTCCGTTTTCCGAGTCGCCTGAATGAACTGCAAAAGAGACAATAGACAGTGCATGCAATACTTCTGTTGCTTGCCGAGTTCGGGGTGACATATCGTATATCAAACAGATTATCCATTTTCTTTTCATCCTTTCATAAAGAAGGATATCCCTCTTCTGTTGTATTTTGATTTATCATTCGATCCATCTCTGGGTGGTGTATAACGGATGTTGTGAAGTGTGGCTCTGCGTTGGTGTAATGTAAGTTTAACACATGTTAGATTCACCCTTACTGTCTCCCCTTAACTATTTGAGCGCGACGGTACAATCTTTGAGCCAGACAAGGTACGGTCTTTGAGCAAGATACTGTGTTTGAGAAAGACAGTACGATCTTTGAACAAAAGAGGTAAGATCTTTCAACATGACGGTACGATGCTTAAGCGAGACGGTACAATCTTTGAGCAGGACGGTACGATATTTGAGCAAGACGGTACAATCTCTGAGCAGGACGGTACGATATTTGAGCAAGACGGTACAATCTCTGAGCAGGACGGTACGATCTTTGAGCAGGACGGTACAATCTTTGAGCAGGACGGTACGATCTTTGAGCAGGACGGTACGATCTTTGAGCAGGACGGTACAATCTTTGAGCAGGACGGTACGATCTTTGAGCAGGACGGTACGATCTTTGAGCACGACGGTACGATCTTTGAGCACGACGGTACGATCTTTGAGCACGACGGTACGATCTTTGAGCACGACGGTACGATCTTTGAGCACGACGGTACGATCTTTGAGCACGACGGTACGATCTTTGTGCTCAAGGATCGTACCGTTGTGCTCAAGGATCGTACCGTTGTGCTCAAGGATCGTACCGTTGTGCTCAAGGATCGTTCCGTTGTGCTCAAGGACCGTACCGTTGTGCTCAAGGATCGTACCGTTGTGCTCAAGGATCGTACCGTTGTGCTCAAGGATCGTACCGTTGTGCTCACGGATCGTACCGTTGTGCTCAAAGATCGTACCGTTGTGCTCACGGATCGTACCGTTGTGCTCAAAGATCGTCCCGTTGTGCTCAAGGATCGTACCGTTGTGCTCAAGGATCGTCCCGTTGTAGTTGAGTGCTCACATAAGAATGGCTCATAATATAATCAATACAGAGGAATACAGTTGCATCTGTATTCCGATGTCCTAAGGCTCCTTGCATCCCCCGCCCACGGACGATCTCAGCCTGGGGTCCTTTATTTCCAAGCCTCCCTGCATCACCCACTCACGGACTGTCTCAAGTCGTCGTCCGTGAATCACAAGACTCCGTCCGTGCCTGACCCCGCCCAAGGTCGTACGAACCCAGCTAGCTGTCCGTGATGGCCATGGGCCCGTGCACCACCTGCCCACAGATGGTCACACACACTGTGTCTCTCCACTGGGCAGTGAAGGCAACGCACGAACACCCCACCACCACCACCACCACCAACCCCTCCATCCACCACGTCCCAGTCCTGTCTATCCGAGCGGAGACAGACGCCCGTGGTACCTCCTTCTGCAGCGTGAGAGACGGCGGCGCCCTTGGCTCCAGAGAACGTAGAAGAAGAGGAGAGGAGACTTGCATATCTCTGTGGCAGAGTGTGTGTGTGTGAGAGAGAGAGAGAGAGAGAGAGAGAGAGAGAGAGAGAGAGAGAGAGAGAGAGAGAGAGAGAGAGAGAGAGAGAGTGTGTGGCTCCTTCCATGATCAATTTCCTGGTGCCACACCGCCACTCCTTCCCGAACCACCACATCTTGAGATTCTCGCCAGAAGGCGGTGAGCGAGAGCGAACAGGATTCCAATATGTTCCTTTCGGAGGGTCGCCTCTGGTGGACGGGTGGGTGTGTGTGTGGGGGAGGGAGGAGGAGGCAGCTGGTTGTTAGGTGTGGAGGAGTGAGCAAGCAGAGAGGCGAGAGAGGGAGAGATAGATGCAGGGAATGTAACCAGGGAGACTGTGTGACGTCAGTCGGTGTGTGTGGGGGAGAGAGAGAGAGAGAGAGAGAGAGAGAGAGAGAGAGAGAGAGAGAGCATGCAAGCACAGAGGGAGACAAAAAAAAATGGAAATGCCTTTAGTGAAACGATAATCACTCTCTTTAACACAACATTACGACGGTACAACTAACTACTATTACTACTACTGATACTGTATTACTACTACTACTACTACTACTACTACTAGTAGTAGTAGTAGTACTATTAGTACCTACTAAAGCTAGAGATATTCCCATTAACATTTCACCATATTCAAACTGCCACTTACCACTACTGTGCAGGAAAGCGAGCTCTCCTCCACCCACGGGTGAGAAACACCAGAAAACCACCATCATGTACTCCACCTCACCCCTGCTGGGGCACCACGACTCCACCATCACCCCCACCACCCCATCACCCCTTCCCCATCACCCCTTCCCCATCACCCCTTCCCCATCACCCCATCCCCATCACCCGTTCCCCTAAGCTACAGACCTATCAAACCTCAGCCTCCTGGGAACCTCCACACCCGCCCTCCACCACCAGAGGTAAACAAGTACTACACCGACCCCCTTCGAAGCTCCATCTTCATTTACCGTCGATACATCCGGGTTTCCCAGTGGCGCATCATCACCATCATCATCATCGTCAGGCATCATCTTCATTATCATTATCATCATCATTACCATCATCATCAGTGCGATCATAATGCATCAGGGGTATTTTACTATACCCAATGAGTTTCACTTGAGTAACTTGTTTCTCTTCTTTGCAGGTAAGGTCAAGGGTCGACCGCTACAGTGAACTCGGGACCTGCCACAGGTAAAGTGAGGGGGTTGGTGGTTTGGGTTATTGTTATTACGATTGGCCTTCTTGGCTCTCTCTCTCTCTCTCTCTCTCTCTCTCTCTCTCTCTCTCTCTCTCTCTCTCTCTCTCTCTCTCTCTCTAACCGATTAACAATATCGTCTTCATTCACCGAAAAGGTAACATGGCTGACGACGGTTCGTTCACAATATTTTTGCACTTGGTTAGAACATCTTCAAAATCTTTTTTCCTTCGTGTCCACATTTCCTCCCTGGACCACTTCGTCATGCCGAGGCTGAAGTGGTCCCACCTTCCTATGGACCTTAAATCATGGACGTTGAAACACATCCTGCGAGAGACGAACACACAAATCCTATAACGTTATTAGTCAATGTATCTGCGTTAGTGAACTGTGCCTCGTTAGTGTGGCATAGAATTATATTCTTTTTTTTTCTGGATCTATTTCTTTTCTCTTTCTATTGGTGTCGAAAAATGGCTGGAGAATATCGATTTAGATACTACCATATCTGATGTCTAGCCATGTTGATTTCGTCAGTGTCCTGCTCGAGTGGATGGGAGGGCCTTTACTCCTCTTTTAACATCTACAACTTGTAACTTCTACAACTCCGTGTGTACCTTTCCACATAGGCTTCAGTTTCATCTGAAAGTATTTCACGGTAACGCTTGTTGTATACGCAGTAATATGTCAAGAATTAATGACACACCAGCGTTGAAAGGAAATTGATATATGATATGATATGATATGATATGATATGATATGATGATATATGATATGATTTGATATACGATATATGATATGATATGATAAGATTTGATATGATATGATTTGATATTATATATGATATGATATATGATATGATATGGCATGATAAGACATGATACGATCTGATATGATAAAACATGATACGATCTGATATGATATGATATGATATGATGTGATATGATATGATATATGATATATGATATGATATGATACGATTTAATATGATGTATGATATGATACGAATTAATATGATGTATGATATGATATATGATATGATATATGTTATGATTCGATTTGATATGATACGATATGATATGATATGATACGATTCGATATGATATATGATATATGATATGATACGATGATATGATATGGTATGATATGATATGATACGATTTGATATGATATATGATATGATATGATACGATGATATGATATGATATGATACGATGATATGATATGATCGCCAAACACTCACTCCCAGGGTACAGTACTCTGTTGTCAATGAGAAGGCGTGGAAACAAATTTAAGCTCAAAGACAATCATTCTCACGCTATACACTTGACTGGTTCGCCCACAACTTGAATACCGGGCTCAGTTCTGATCATCCGACCTGAAACAAAAAAAAGAAAAAATGGCATAGACGGAGTGCGGTCCAGACAGCACAGCGCCGAGCTAGCAAGATGATGATTCCTGGAGTGGGATACAAACCTTACGAGACCAGAGTAAACGTCTTGAATCTATTTAGCTTAGAAAAAAAAAGAGAAGGTTAAGAAGAGGTGGTCTAGTACAAGTATTGATGATGATCCAGTTTATGTATAGCTTCTACTCCTTGAATCCGTCCTTCCACCCGACAGTCAAGAAAAGATATTCATGGCTTCATCCCCAGCAACCAAGGTTACTGGCGCCTCCTTCCTCTCGGTCGGGAGGGAAGGAGGAGGGAAGGAGGGAGGGAAGGAGGGAGGGAGGGAGCCAAGACAGTGGTAACGTCATTGTTGACTGACTTCTCCAACGGTGTCATGTTTTTTCTTCTTTTTCTTTTTCTTCCTACCACCAGCTCATCCATCTCCCGTGTGTACAGTAGTAATGGTCTGGTCGCTCGGGATGTGGAGTCTGACGGCCAGTACGCCAGGCTTGGTGAACGCCAGGCTTGGTGAACGCCAGGCTCGGTGTACGCCAGGCTTGGTGTACGCCAGGCTCGGTGTACGCCAAAAAGAAAAAAAGAATATATATATATATATATATATATATATATATATATATATATATATATATATATATATATATATGTATGAAAATGGATTTAGATAATATATGTTGCTTCAGTGTCCTCAGGTCTACGCATGCGCTGCTGGTTAACTGTATTCCCTATTCTCTTATTTATCTAACCTGCTTTTCATTTTCCTTTTTTATTACAATTTTTTTTTCTAAGGTTCTGCCATACTTCTCAGGCATGGCGTCATATTCTTCCCGGGAAAGTTAGAATTACCGTAGATAAATTCTTACTAATACCCTGCAACCGTGGTATTTGCTCCCGCCAAACGTTTTCTCTTTAAGAGAGAGAGAGAGGGAGGGGTAACATTATTATATTCCCCCCACCTCCCTCTCCTCCCTCTCCCCCAAGACAAGATATAGCTACGTTAAATACAGTGAGATGCGAGGGTTTTCCGAGGATTAGAGCTCGCTCTCTCTCTCTCTCTCTCTCTCTCTCTCTCTCTCTCTCTCTCTCTCTCTCTCTCTCTGATATATTTCATGATAAAATGATACTATGTAAGCTATACACTTGTCTTCATACAAGCATACACACACACACACACACACACACACACACACACACACACACACACACACACACACCAGCCTCAGCCAGGAGGTACCCATTTACCGACCGTGGGGAGTTTGAACACCTTGGGTGTGGGTCGACTGCCTCGCCAAGGATTCAAGAAGTATCGTGCGGGTCCGACCCCTTGCAGACCCGTGCCGATTCATAGTCAGTAACACTAACCACTACGTGTGTGTGTGTGTGTGTGTGTGTGTGTGTGTGAAAAGTCGTATTCGGTGAAGCTGTCTGAAGGTCTGTTGACATAAGGGAGTACAGTCTCGTCGAAGAACTCCATTTCTCATTGTAAAGGAGTCCATCATTTCCCTGCTACTGGAAGTAGCGCAGCCTGGGAGCTGTGGGAGCTTCTACGAAAAAAAAGGGGGGGTGGGCGCGAGAGTAAACTCACAACCTTTTCAGGAAAACTGTCTCGGGACGATTATGAACAAAGTGTATATATATATATATATATATATATATATATATATATATATATATATATATATATATATATATATATATTATCCCTGGGGATAGGGGATTAAGAATACTTCCCACGTATTCCCTGCGTGTCGTAGAAGGCGACTAAAAGGGGAGGGTGCGGGGGGCTGGAAATCCTCCCCTCTCGTTTTTTTTTTTTCTAATTTTCCAAAAGAAGGAACAGAGGGGGCCAGGTGAGGATATTCCAAAAAAGGCCCAGTCCTCTGTTCTTAACGCTACCTCGCTAACGCGGGAAATGGCTAATAGTTTAAAAGAAAGAAAAGAACATATATACATATATATATATATATATATATATATATATATATATATATATATATATATATATATATATATATATATATATTTATATATATATATTGGAAAGGATCACAATTTTGCGGGTGATCAAGTATATTCCTATGAGTCCACGGGGAAAAATGAAACACGATAAGTTCCCAAGTGCACTTTCGTATCATAATCACATCATCAGGTGAGACACAAAAAGAAATATAACAGTCAGTTGATATACAACGAAGAGACGTAGCCAGGACGCCATTTGGTCAACATGTGACTGTCCAAGGATACCCGCCGGGTTGTCTGGGTACGAGGGACTTTAATCATTTATCAGTGAAGAAAATAGATAAATAAAGAATACGTGATCCCAGGATTTGTTTCAGTAGAGATGATGAAAGGATGTCAACGGCGACTTCCCTGGAGAAGGACCGAGTCTACGGAATTATATATCGCAAACCGCTGTCTGTTGACCGCCTTCCGTATCTGACGGAAGTACTTTTGTTCTGATAATAACCACCGATTTACATTTTCTTTTTTGTGACACGATTTTCCCAATTATGATACGTTCTGTCTACTCTATTACGGTTTTCGACCATCCATCAGTTGTTCGCCCCTGTCTTACTCAAGCTCATAAGCTTGCTAAGGTATCAATCTAGCGAGGCCCTTTCTTCTATTCGCCTATGATTGCATCGTCCACCTTCCGTTGTTTAATGGTCATTACAACTGTCTTCTGATCTGTCTACTGGTAATATAAAAGATAGTAATCCTGAAGCCAAATGTATATCGATCTCTTTGATTTACTGCGGGAGGGAGAAGTTTAACTGTTTGATATGATATTCTTGTCCTGTGTTGATGAGAGACACCAACTGCTGCTGTCTGAGAAGGTCTGTATTTCTCGTGAATAAGACCAATATGGTGTGGTGAGGCTGTGTGACAAACGACCGAATGTCATGTATTGTGTGCTTCGCTTACGTTATTTCATAGATATTTTTGTTGTTTATAGTATAACAATATGAATATAAAGGGTAGTGCGGTAGACAGTCTACAGCTGTGTATCACCAGACAGTCTACAGCTGTGTGTCACCAGACAGTCTACAGCTGTGTGTCACCAGACAGTCTACAGCTGCGTGTCACCAGACAGTCTACAGCTGTGTGTCACCAGACAGTCTACAGCTGCGTGTCACCAGACAGTCTACAGCTGCGTGTCACCAGACAGTCTACAGCTGTGTGTCACTACTTCTTTAACCTGACATCCTAGGGTAATGTTCGGGGGTGGAGACTTCAAATCTGTGAAACAGATTCCCACAAGAGGCCCAACGCGGGTGCGCTGTGCGAGTGACCCCACACTTGGTAGATGGGAATGGAGTTAGTGACAGACTGAATAACAGATCAGCGATAGATTGAATCACGGGCATGAATATTGAAGATTCTCTCTCTCTCTCTCTCTCTCTCTCTCTCTCTCTCTCTCTCTCTCTCTCTCTCTCTCTCTCTCTCTCTCTCTCTCTCACCGACGTAGCAAGTTGAGCACATCGTGTGTCCCGCTGGTCTACGTACGTCCATGTGAAGTCCCCCGAACGCTTTCTCGGAGGCAGGCCCTGAAAACCGTGGGTAGGGCGGAGGGACGTGTCACGTCGCCCGCCCGCCTCTCCCCCCGTGGAGCACACCACCACGGGGACCTCCATATCCAATATCTTACAAGGTATTCCGGCACCCAGGTAACGCATTCCTCAACAGCCAGCCAGCGATGTTGAAGGTATGTCCGCCATGGATGGTCCGTCTCTCTCTCTCTCTCTCTCTCGCCATATCCCGATACAGCCACTGGAAACAAGAGACAGATATGGTTATGAACTTCCCGTCTTCCAAGGTAAAAAAAAAAAAAGGATTGGGGGGTAAAAAAAAAAAAGAAAGTCGTTGTCTTTCGTTCCGGAACATAAGACAATAAATACCTCAGCACGCGACGGGTCGTGTTCGATACCCTTTACCGGACATCGTGAATCTAATATGTCAACCACAGATGCTGACTTTGAAGGAGGATGGATGAGCATGCCTCGCAACGCCTGGTAACCCCTAGAGATAAGGGAGCAGCGAATCCCTTATACGTCGTCTTAAGCGCCTAGACTGGGGGTTCACGACGCACGTAGGACCACTTGCGATCTGACCCAAAGCCAATACACGGAATGGGTGAAGGAAACGTGGAATAAAAACATTATACCGTGGAATACTGATTATAATCGTTCAAGAACGTCAGTTTTTCACCCTCGCTCTCGTTTTCCAGCCTCGATCTCGTTTTCCAGCCTCGATCTCGTTTTCCAGCCTCGATCTCGTTTTTCACCCTCGCTCTCGTTTTTCAGCCTCGTTCTCGTCTTTCACCCTCGCTCTCGTTTTCCAGCCTCGCTCTCGTTTTCAGCCTCGCTCTCGTTTTCCAGCCTCGCTCTCGTTTTCCAGCCTCGCTCTCGTTTTCCAGCCTCGATCTCGTTTTTCAACCTCGCTCTCGTTTTCCAGCCTCGATCTCGTTTTCCAGCCTCGATCTCGTTTTTCAACCTCGCTCTCGTTTTTCAGCCTCGCTCTCGTTTTTCAGCCTCGTTCTCGTCTTTCACCCTCGCTCTCGTTTTCCAGCCTCGCTCTCGTTTTCAGCCTCGCTCTCGTTTTCCAGCCTCGCTCTCGTTTTCCAGCCTCGCTCTCGTTTTCCAGCCTCGCTCTCGTTTTTCACCCTCGCTCTCGTTTTCCAGCCTCGCTCTCGTTTTTCACCCTCGCTCTCGTTTTCCAGCCTCGCTCTCGTTTTTCAACCTCGCTCTCGTTTTCCAGCCGCGCTCTCAGAAAATGAATCCGGTCAGCATTCTTCTTATTTCACAGGATAATATTTCTTTCCTAGAACAGCTTCGTCTGAGGAAGTTAAAAACGACTCAACATGCTAATGTGCCACTTATGTAAGGTAGTGTAAGGTGATGTATGGTCGTATAGGGTGTTGTATGGTTATATAGTGTGATGTATGGTTGTATAGGGTGTTGTATGGTTATATATAGTGCGATGTATGGTTGTATAGGGTGTTGTATGGTTATATATAGTGTGATGTATGGTTGTATAGGGTGTTGTATGGTTATATATAGTGTGATGTATGGTTGTATAGGGTGTTGTATGGTTATATATAGTGTGATGTATGGTTGTATAGGGTGTTGTATGGTTATATATAGTGTGATGTATGGTTGTATAGGGTGTTGTATGGTTATATATAGTGTGATGTATGGTTGTATAGGGTGTTGTATGGTTATATATAGTGTGATGTATGGTTGTATTGGGTGTTGTATGGTTATATAGTGTGATGTATGGTTATATAGGGTGTTGTATGGTTATATAGTGTGATGTATGGTTGTATAGGGTGTTGTATGGTTATATAGTGTGATGTATGGTTATATAGGGTGTTGTATGGTTATATATAGTGTGATGTATGGTTGTATAGGGTGTTGTATGGTTATATAGTGTGATGTATGGTTGTATAGGGTGTTGTATGGTTATATAGTGTGATGTAAGGTTGTATAGGGTGTTGTATGGTTATATAGTGTGATGTATGGTTGTATAGGGTGTTGTATGGTTATATAGTGTGATGTATGGTTATATAGGTTGTTGTATGGTTATATAGTGTGATGTATGGTTATATAGGGTGTTGTATGGTTATATATAGTGTGATGTATGGTTGTATAGGGTGATGTATGGTTATACAGTGTGATGTATGGTTGTACAGGGTGTTGTATGGTTATATAGTGTGATGTATGGTTGTATAGGGTGTTGTATGGTTAAATAATGTGATGTATGGTTATAAGGGTGTTGTATGGTTATATACGATGATGTATGGTCGTTTAGTATTGTATGGTTACATTTGATGATGTATGGTTTCTTTGAGGGTACTGCATGGATGTGTAGGAGGTTGTATGGTTGGGTAGGAGGATATACTGTTGCGTAAGGTACTACTGTGTAAGGTTATTTTTGGTTGTACAGGATGTTGTATGGTTGCATAGGGTGGTATATGGTTGCATAGGGTAACAGGTGGTTATTTACGGTGTTATATGGTTGTGTAGGGTGTTGTATGGTTGCATAGGGTGGTATATGGTTGCATAGGGTAATAGGTGGTTATTTATGGCGTGATATGGTTGTGCAGAGTGTTGTATGGTTGCATAGGGTGGTATATGGTTGCATAGGGTAATAGGTGGTTATTTACGGTGTTATATGGTTGTGTAGGGTGTTGTATGGTTGTGTAGGGTGTTGTATGGTTGT